>NW_028158304.1:0-6457 GCF_964263955.1 Coregonus lavaretus
AGGAACAGACTATATACTAAACAGAAGAGAGGAATAGACTATATACTAAACAGAAGAGGAATATACTATATACTAAACAGAAGAGGAATAGACTATATACTAAATAGAAGAGAAATAAACTATATACTAAACAAAAGAGGAATAGACTATATTCTAAACAGAAGAGGAATAGACTATATACTAAACAAGATAGGAATAGACTATTTACAAAACAGATGGAGAATATACTATACTCTAAACAGAAGAGGAAAACACTATATACTAAACAGAAGAGGAATAGACTATACACTAAACAGAAGAGGAATAGACTATATACTAAACAGCAGAGAGGAATAGACTATATACTAAACATAAGAGGAATATCTATATACTAAACAGACGAAGAATAGACTATATACTAAACAGAAGAGGAATATACCATATACTAAAAAGAAGAGAGGAATAGACTATATACTAAACAGAAGAGGAATAGACTATATACTAAACAGAACAGGAATAGACTATATACTAAACAGAAGAGGAATGGACTATATACTAAATAGAAAAGAGGAAAACACTATATACTAAACAGAAGAGGAATATACTATATACTAAACATAAGAGGAATACATATATACTAAACATAAGAGAGGAATAGACTATATATTAAACAGAAGAGGAATAGACTATTTACTAAACAAGAGAGGAATAGACTATTTACAAAACAGATGTGGAATACACTATACTCTAAACAGAAGAGGAAAACAGTATATACTAAACAGAAGAGGAATATACTATATACTAAACAGCAGAGAGGAATAGACTATATTTTAAACAGAAGCGGAATATACTATATACTAAACAGACGAAGAATAGACTATATACTAAACAGAAGAGGAATATACTATATACTAAACAGAAGAGGAATAGACTATATACTACACAGAAGAGGAATATACTATATACTACACAGAAGAGGATCAGACTATATACTAAACAGAAGAGGAATAGACTATATACTAAACAGAAGAGAGGAATAGACTATATACTAAACAGAAGAGGAATAGACTATATTCTAAACAGAAGAGGAATAGACTATATACTAAATAGAAGAGAAATAGACTATATACTAAACAAAAGATGAATAGACTATATACTAAACAGAAGAGGAATAGACTATATACTAAACAAGATAGGAATAGACTATATACTAAACAGAAGAGAGGAAAACACTATATATTAAACAGAAGAGGAATAGACTATAAACTAAACAGAAGAGGAATAGACTATATACTAAACAAGATAGGAATAGACTATTTACAAAACAGATGGGGAATATATTATACTCTAAACAGATGAGGAATGGACTATATACTAAACAGAAGAGGAATAGACTATTTACAAAATAGAAGAGGATTAGACTATATACTAAACAGGAGAGGAATATAATATATACTAAACAGAAGAGGAATAGACTATATACTAAACAGAAGAGAGGAATATACTATATACTAAACAAAAGAGGAATAGACTATATACTACACAAAAGAGGAACAGACTATATACTAAACAAAAGAGGAATAGACTATTTACTAAACAGCAGAAAAGAATAGACTATATACAAAACATAAATGGAATGGACTATATACTAAACAGAAGAGAAGAATAGACTATATACTAAACAGAAGAGGAACATACCCTATAGTAAACAGAAGAGGAATAATCTATATACTAAACAGAAGAGGAACATACGTTATAGTAAACAGAAGAGGAATAGACGATATACTAAATAGAAGAGGAACAGACTTTATAGTAAACAGAAGAGGAATAGACTATAAACTAAACAGAAGAGGAACATACTTTATAGTAAACAGAAGAGGAATAGACTTTATACTAAACAGAAGAGAGGAATAGACTATATACTAAACAGAAGAGAGGAATATACTATATAATAAACAGAAGAGGAATAGACTATATACTAAACAGAAGAGGAATAGACTATATACTAAACAGAAGAGAGGAATAGACTATATACTAAACATAAGAGAGGAATATACTATATACTAAACAGAAGAGGAATATACTATATAATAAACAGAAGAGGAATAGACTATATACTAAACAGAAGAGGAATAGACTATATACTAAACAGAAGAGGATTAGACTATATACTAAACAGAAGATGAATAGACTATATACTAAACAGAAGAGAGGAATATACTATATACTAAACAGAAGAGGAATAGACTATATACTTATCAGAAGAGAGGAATAGACTATATACTAAACAGAAGAGGAATAGACTATATACTAAACAGAAGAGAGGAAGAGACTATATACTAAAAAGAAGAGGAATAGACTATATACTTAACAGAAGAGAGGAATAGACTATATACTAAACAGAAGAGGAATAGACTATATACTAAACAGAAGAGAGGAATATACTATATACTAAACAGAAGAGGAATAGACTATATACTTAACAGAAGAGAGGAATAGACTATATACTAAACAGAAGAGGAATAGACTATATACTAAACAGAAGAGGAATATACTATATACTAAACAGAAGAGGAATAGACTATATTCTAAACAGAAGAGGAATAGACTATATACTAAACAGAAGAGGAACAGACTTTATACTAAACAGAAGAGGAATAGACTATATACTAAACAGAAGAGAGCAATAGTATATTTACTAAACAGGACAAGAATAGACTATATACTACACAGAAGAGGAATAGACTATATTCTAAACAGAAGTGGAATAGACTATATACTAAACAGAAGAGAGGAATAGACTATATACTAAACAGAAGAGGAATAGACTATATACTTAACAGAAGAGAGGAATAGACTATATACTAAACAGAAGAGAAATAGACTATATACTAAACAAAAGCGGAATAGACTATATACTAAACAGAAGAGGAATAGACTATATACTAAACAGCACCGAGGAATAGACTATATACCAAACAGTAGCGGAATATACTATTTACTAAACAGACTAATAATGGACTATATACCAAACAGAAGAGGAATATACTATATACTAAACAGAAGAGGAATAGACTATATACTAAACAGATGAGGAATAGACTATATACTAAACAGAATAGGAATAGACTATATACTAAACAGAAGAGGAATAGACTATATATTAAACATAAGAGGAATAGACTATATCCTAAAAAGAAGAGAGGAATAGACTATATACTAAACAGAAGAGGAATAGACTATATACTAAACAGAACAGGAATAGACTATATATTCTAAACAGAAGAGGAATGGACTATATACTAAATAAAAAAGAGGAAAACACTATATACTAAACAGAAGAGGAATATACTATATACTAAACATAAGAGGAATAACTATATACTAAACATAAGAGAGGAATATACTATATATTAAACATAAGAGGAATAACTATATACTAAACAGACAAAGAATAGACTATATACTAAACAGAAGAGAGGAATAGACTATATACTAAACATAAGAGAGGAATATACTATATACTAAACAGAAGAGGAATATACTATATAATAAACAGAAGAGGAATAGACTATATACTAAACAGAAGAGGAATAGACTATATACTAAACAGAAGAGGATTAGACTATATACTAAACAGAAGATGAATAGACTATATACTAAACAGAAGAGAGGAATATAATATATACTAAACAGAAGAGGAATAGACTATATACTTATCAGAAGAGAGGAATAGACTATATACTAAACAGAAGAGGAATAGACTATATACTAAACAGAAGAGAGGAAGAGACTATATACTAAAAAGAAGAGGAATAGACTATATACTTAACAGAAGAGAGGAATAGACTATATACTAAACAGAAGAGGAATAGACTATATACTAAACAGAAGAGAGGAATATACTATATACTAAACAGAAGAGGAATAGACTATATACTAAACAGAAGAGAGGAATAGACTATATACTAAACAGAAGAGGAATAGACTATATACTAAACAGAAGAGGAATAGACTATATTCTAAACAGAAGAGGAATAGACTATATACTAAACAGAAGAGGAACAGACTTTATACTAAACAGAAGAGGAATAGACTATATACTAAACAGAAGAGAGCAATAGTATATTTACTAAACAGGACAAGAATAGACTATATACTACACAGAAGAGGAATAGACTATATTCTAAACAGAAGTGGAATAGACTATATACTAAACAGAAGAGAGGAATAGACTATATACTAAACAGAAGAGGAATAGACTATATACTTAACAGAAGAGAGGAATAGACTATATACTAAACAGAAGAGAAATAGACTATATACTAAACAAAAGCGGAATAGACTATATACTAAACAGAAGAGGAATAGACTATATACTAAACAGCACCGAGGAATAGACTATATACCAAACAGTAGCGGAATATACTATTTACTAAACAGACTAATAATGGACTATATACCAAACAGAAGAGGAATATACTATATACTAAACAGAAGAGGAATAGACTATATACTAAACAGATGAGGAATAGACTATATACTAAACAGAATAGGAATAGACTATATACTAAACAGAAGAGGAATAGACTATATATTAAACATAAGAGGAATAGACTATATCCTAAAAAGAAGAGAGGAATAGACTATATACTAAACAGAAGAGGAATAGACTATATACTAAACAGAACAGGAATAGACTATATATTCTAAACAGAAGAGGAATGGACTATATACTAAATAAAAAAGAGGAAAACACTATATACTAAACAGAAGAGGAATATACTATATACTAAACATAAGAGGAATAACTATATACTAAACATAAGAGAGGAATATACTATATATTAAACATAAGAGGAATAACTATATACTAAACAGACAAAGAATAGACTATATACTAAACAGAAGAGGAATAGACTATATACTAAACAGAAGAGGAATGGACTATATACTAAACAAGAGAGGAATAGACTATTTACAAAACAAATGGGGAATGCACTTTACTCTAAACAGAAGAGGAAAACACTATGTACTAAACAGAAGAGGAATAGACTATATACTAAACAGCAGAGAGGAATAGACTATATTTTAAACATAAGAGGAATAACTATATATTAAATAGAAGAGGAAAATACTATATACTAAACAGAAGAGGAATAGACTATATACTAAACAGAAGAGGTATATATTATATACTAAACAGAAGAGAGGAATAGACTATTTACAAATCAGATGGGGAATATACTATACTCTAAACAGAAGAGGAAAACACTATATACGAAACAGAAGAGGAATAGACTATATACTAAACAGAAGAGGAATAGACTATATACTAAATATCAGAGAGGAATAGACTATATATTAAACGTAAGAGGAATAACTATATACTAAACAGACAAAGAATAGACTATATACTAAACAGAAGAGGAATATACTATATACTAAACAGAAGAGAATAATAGACTATTTACAAAACAGATGGGGAATATACTATACTCTAAACAGATGAGGAATGGACTATATACTAAACAGAAGAGGAATAGACTATATACTAAACCGAAGAGGAATAGACTATATACTAAACAGAAGAGGAATAGACTATATACTATACAGAAGAGGAATATACTATATACTAAACAGAAGAGGAATATACTGTATACTAAAACAGAAGAGGAATATACTATATAATAAACAGAAGAGGAATAGACTATATACTAAACAGGAGAGATGAATGTGGTCCTCTGTAGCTCAGCAGGTAGAGCACGGCGCTTGTAACGCCAAGGTAGTGGGTTCGATCCCCGGGACCACCCATACACAAAAATGTATGCACGAATGACTGTAAGTCGCTTTGGATAAAAGTGTCTGCTAAATGGCATATTTATTTATTTATGAATAGACTATATACTAAACAGAAGAGGATTAGACTATATACTAAACAGAAGAGGAACATACTATATACTAAACAGACAAAGAATAGACTATATACTAAACAGAAGAGGAACAGACTTTATACTAAACAGAAGAGGAATAGACTATATACTAAACAGAAGATGAATAAACTATATACTAAACAGAAGAGGAATAGACTATATACTAAACAGAAGAGGAATGGACTATATACTAAACATAAAAGAAGAACAGACTATATACTATACAGAAGAGAGTAAACAGAAGAGGAATATACGATATACTTAACAGAAGAGAGGAATAGACTATATACTAAACAGAAGAGGAATATACTATTTACAAAACATAAATTGAATGGACTATATACTTTACAGAAGAGAGGAAAACAACGATTTACTAAACAGAAGAAGAATAGACTTTATACTAAACAAAAGAGGAATAGACAATTTACTAAACAACAGAGAGGAATAAACTATATACTAAACAGGAGAGGAATATACAATATACTAAACAGAAGAGAGGAATAGACTATATACTAAACAGAAGAAGAATAGACTATATAAAAAAT
>NW_028158303.1:0-2000 GCF_964263955.1 Coregonus lavaretus
GGAGATAGACTCCTGCCCTATGGGCCATTCTGGCTGGGACAAGGAGATAGCATCCTGCCCTATGGGCCATTCTAGTTGGGACAAAGCTACTTTCCCCCTCCGGTTCCACTTTGATACAGAACAGAGGTCCAGAGACAGTTAGATAGACTCAATGATCATTTCCTAATTTCTCTCCTTCCTCTCTGATGCAATGAGTCTGTATGCAGCAGATGTACAGATGATTGAATTAAGAAGCCTGCGGAGAGATGAGATGGTTGTTTTTTTATACATTTATTCTGTTCGTTTTTTTTTTTATCGGGGGGCATTTCGATGTCATTTGTCCCCTAAAGGATAGTTCTGTCATCCTTTTGTTGTCTCATTTCCGCGAAGACTTTTGCCTCCTGCAGTGACTTCTCTGTTATAATCAGCCAGCCAAGGGCCAAGTGTTAATTGTTTATGGTTTTAGAGTATTTTGAGAATTTGCCACAAACAGAGATCATACTGAGATACCCAGTGATTCACAGTATGTGTCATACCCAAATAACCAGAAAGATGCACAGTAATACAATACAATACACAAATACACAATGTCCCTACAATACAATACACAAATACACAATGTCCCTACAATACAATACACAAATACACAATGTCCCTACAATACAAAACACAAATACACAATGTCCCTACAATACAAAACACAAATACACAATGTCCCTACAACACAAAACTCAAATACACAATGTCCCTACAAAACAATACACAAATACACAATGTCCCTACAATACAAAACACAAATACACAATGTCCCTACAATACAAAACACAAATACACAATGTCCCTACAATACAAAACACAAATACACAATGTCCCTACAATACAAAACACAAATACACAATGTCCCTACAATACAAAACACAAATACACAATGTCCCTACAAAACAAAAAACAAATACACAATGTCCCTACAATACAAAACACAAATACACAATGTCCCTACAATACAATACACAAATACACAATGTCCCTACAATACAAAACACAAATACACAATGTCCCTACAAAACAAAACACAAATACACAATGTCCCTACAATACAAAACACAAATACACAATGTCCCTACAATACAAAACCACAAATACACAATGTCCCTACAATACAAAACACAAATACACAATGTCCCTACAAAACAAAACACAAATACACAATGTCCCTACAAAACAAAACACAAATACACAATGTCCCTACAATACAAAACACAAATACACAATGTCCCTACAGTACAAAACACAAATACATAATGTCCCTACAAAACAAAACACAAATACACAATGTCCCTACAATACAAAACACAAATACACAATGTCCCTACAATACAAAACTCAAATACACAATGTCCCTACAATACAAATACACAAATACACAATGTCCCTACAAACAAAACACAAATACACAATGTCCCTACAGTACAAAACACAAATACACAATGTCCCTACAAAACAAAACACAAATACACAATGTCCCTACAATACAAAACACAAATACACAATGTCCCTACAATACAAAACTCAAATACACAATGTCCCTACAAAACAAAACACAAATACACAATGTCCCTACAAAACAAAACACAAATACACAATGTCCCTACAATACAAAACACAAATACACAATGTCCCTACAAAACAAAACACAAATACACAATGTCCCCTACAATACAATACACAAATACACAATGTCCCTACAATACAAAACACAAATACACAATGTCCCTACAATAACAGCAAACAAACACACAAACACAAGGAGACAGATAACATTGCCAGTCCAAGCTTAACCCTTTGGCCCTCTTTGAATTTGTTTTCAAAAATGTATTTGTTGTTGGAACCCCCAGTTGTATGAAAATAGAGCTGGGGGGGGGGGGGGGGGGGGGGGGGGGGTAGATCGTAGTTATAGTGGGATCATGGTGATCACCATCTGTCACTGCAACCTCATGCTTTCATTTAAGATTCAATTATTC
>NW_028158302.1:0-38893 GCF_964263955.1 Coregonus lavaretus
GCATACAGTACTGAGGAGATAACCAAACCAAACCCCACCGCATACAGTACTGAGGAAATAACCAAACCAAACCCCACCGCATACAGTACTGAGGAAATAACCAAACCAAACCCCACCGCATACAGTACTGAGGAGATAACCAAACCAAACCCCACCGCATACAGTACTGAGGAGATAACCAAACCAAACCCCACCGCATACAGTACTGAGGAGATAACCAAACCAAACCCCACCGCATACAGTACTGAGGAGATAACCAAACCAAACCCCACCGCATACAGTACTGAGGAGATAACCAAACCAAACCCCACCGCATACAGTACTGAGGAGATAACCAAACCAAACCCCACCGCATACAGTACTGAGGAGATAACCAAACCAAACCCCACCGCATACAGTACTGAGGAGATAACCAAACCAAACCCCACCGCATACAGTACTGAGGAGATAACCAAACCAAACCCCACCGCATACAGTACTGAGGAGATAACCAAACCAAACCCCACCGCATACAGTACTGAGGAGATAACCAAACCAAACCCCACCGCATACAGTACTGAGGAGATAACCAAACCAAACCCCACCGCATACAGTACTGAGGAGATAACCAAACCAAACCCCACCGCATACAGTACTGAGGAGATAACCAAACCAAACCCCACCGCATACAGTACTGAGGAAATAACCAAACCAAACCCCACCGCATACAGTACTGAGGAAATAACCAAACCAAACCCCACCGCATACAGTACTGAGGAGATAACCAAACCAAACCCCACCGCATACAGTACTGAGGAGATAACCAAACCAAACCCCACCGCATACAGTACTGAGGAGATAACCAAACCAAACCCCACCGCATACAGTACTGAGGAGATAACCAAACCAAACCCCACCGCATACAGTACTGAGGAAATAACCAAACCAAACCCCACCGCATACAGTACTGAGGAGATAACCAAACCAAACCCCACTGCATACAGTACTGAGGAGATAACCAAACCAAACCCCACTGCATACAGTACTGAGGAGATAACCAAACCAAACCCCACCGCATACAGTACTGAGGAGATAACCAAACCAAACCCCACCGCATACAGTACTGAGGAGATAACCAAACCAATCCCCACCGCATACAGTACTGAGGAGATAACCAAACCAAACCCCACCGCATACAGTACTGAGGAGATAACCAAACCAAACCCCCACCGCATACAGTACTGAGGAGATAACCAAACCAAACCCCACCGCATACAGTACTGAGGAGATAACCAAACCAAACCCCACCGCATACAGTACTGAGGAGATAACCAAACCAAACCCCACCGCATACAGTACTGAGGAAATAACCAAACCAAACCCCACCGCATACAGTACTGAGGAAATAACCAAACCAAACCCCACCGCATACAGTACTGAGGAGATAACCAAACCAAACCCCACCGCATACAGTACTGAGGAGATAACCAAACCAAACCCCACCGCATACAGTACTGAGGAGATAACCAAACCAAACCCCACCGCATACAGTACTGAGGAGATAACCAAACCAAACCCCACCGCATACAGTACTGAGGAGATAACCAAACCAAACCCCACCGCATACAGTACTGAGGAGATAACCAAACCAAACCCCACCGCATACAGTACTGAGGAGATAACCAAACCAAACCCCACCGCATACAGTACTGAGGAAATAACCAAACCAAACCCAACCGCATACAGTAATGAGGAGATAACCAAACCAAACCCCACTGCATACAGTACTGAGGAGATAACCAAACCAAACCCCACCGCATACAGTACTGAGGAGATAACCAAACCAAACCCCACCGCATACAGTACTGAGGAGATAACCAAACCAAACCCCACCGCATACAGTACTGAGGAGATAACCAAACCAAACCCCACCGCATACAGTACTGAGGAGATAACCAAACCAAACCCCACCGCATACAGTACTGAGGAGATAACCAAACCAAACCAAACCCCACCGCATACAGTACTGAGGAGATAACCAAACCAAACCCCACCGCATACAGTACTGAGGAAATAACCAAACCAAACCCCACCGCATACAGTACTGAGGAGATAACCAAACCAAACCCCACCGCATACAGTACTGAGGAGATAACCAAACCAAACCCCACCGCATACAGTACTGAGGAGATAACCAAACCAAACCCCACCGCATACAGTACTGAGGAGATAACCAAAACAACAAACCACCACCGCATACAGTACTGAGGAGATAACCACCAAACCCCACCGCATACAGTACTGAGGAGATAACCAAACCAAACCCCACCGCATACAGTACTGAGGAGATAACCAAACCAAACCCCACCGCATACAGTACTGAGGAAATAACCAAACCAAACCCCACCGCATACAGTACTGAGGAGATAACCAAACCAAACCCCACCGCATACAGTACTGAGGAGATAACCAAACCAAACCCCACCGCATACAGTACTGAGGAGATAACCAAACCAAACCCCACCGCATACAGTACTGAGGAGATAACCAAACCAAACCCCACCGCATACAGTACTGAGGAGATAACCAAACCAAACCCCACCGCATACAGTACTGAGGAGATAACCAAACCAAACCCCACCGCATACAGTACTGAGGAAATAACCAAACCAAACCCAACCGCATACAGTACTGAGGAGATAACCAAACCAAACCCCACCGCATACAGTACTGAGGAGATAACCAAACCAAACCCCACCGCATACAGTACTGAGGAGATAACCAAACCAAACCAAACCCCACCGCATACAGTACTGAGGAGATAACCAAACCAAACCCCACCGCATACAGTACTGAGGAGATAACCAAACCAAACCCCACCGCATACAGTACTGAGGAGATAACCAAACCAAACCCCACCGCATACAGTACTGAGGAAATAACCAAACCAAACCCCACCGCATACAGTACTGAGGAAATAACCAAACCAAACCCCACCGCATACAGTACTGAGGAGATAACCAAACCAAACCCCACCGCATACAGTACTGAGGAGATAACCAAACCAAACCCCACCGCATACAGTACTGAGGAGATAACCAAACCAAACCCCACCGCATACAGTACTGAGGAGATAACCAAACCAAACCCCACCGCATACAGTACTGAGGAGATAACCAAACCAAACCCCACCGCATACAGTACTGAGGAGATAACCAAACCAAACCCCACCGCATACAGTACTGAGGAGATAACCAAACCAAACCCCACCGCATACAGTACTGAGGAAATAACCAAACCAAACCCAACCGCATACAGTACTGAGGAGATAACCAAACCAAACCCCACGCATACAGTACTGAGGAAATAACCAAACCAAACCCCACCGCATACAGTACTGAGGAGATAACCAAACCAAACCCCACCGCATACAGTACTGAGGAGATAACCAAACCAAACCCCACCGCATACAGTACTGAGGAGATAACCAAACCAAACCCCACCGCATACAGTACTGAGGAGATAACCAAACCAAACCCCACCGCATACAGTACTGAGGAAATAACCAAACCAAACCCCACCGCATACAGTACTGAGGAGATAACCAAACCAAACCCCACCGCATACAGTACTGAGGAGATAACCAAACCAAACCCCACCGCATACAGTACTGAGGAGATAACCAAACCAAACCAAACCCCACCGCATACAGTACAGAAGGAGATAACCAAACCAAACCCCACCGCATACAGTACTGAGGAGATAACCAAACCAAACCCCACCGCATACAGTACTGAGGAGATAACCAAACCAAACCCCACCGCATACAGTACTGAGGAAATAACCAAACCAAACCCCACCGCATACAGTACTGAGGAAATAACCAAACCAAACCCCACCGCATACAGTACTGAGGAGATAACCAAACCAAACCCCACCGCATACAGTACTGAGGAGATAACCAAACCAAACCCCACCGCAAACAGTACTGAGGAGATAACCAAACCAAACCCCACCGCATACAGTACTGAGGAGATAACCAAACCAAACCCCACCGCATACAGTACTGAGGAGATAACCAAACCAAACCCCACCGCATACAGTACTGAGGAGATAACCAAACCAAACCCCACCGCATACAGTACTGAGGAGATAACCAAACCAAACCCCACCGCATACAGTACTGAGGAGATAACCAAACCAAACCCCACCGCATACAGTACTGAGGAGATAACCAAACCAAACCCCACCGCATACAGTACTGAGGAGATAACCAAACCAAACCCCACCGCATACAGTACTGAGGAGATAACCAAACCAAACCCCACCGCATACAGTACTGAGGAGATAACCAAACCAAACCCCACCGCATACAGTACTGAGGAAATAACCAAACCAAACCCCACCGCATACAGTACTGAGGAGATAACCAAACCAAACCCCACCGCATACAGTACTGAGGAAATAACCAAACCAAACCCCACCGCATACAGTACTGAGGAAATAACCAAACCAAACCCCACCGCATACAGTACTGAGGAGATAACCAAACCAAACCCCACCGCATACAGTACTGAGGAGATAACCAAACCAAACCCCACCACATACAGTACTGAGGAGATAACCAAACCAAACCCCACCGCATACAGTACTGAGGAGATAACCAAACCAAACCCCACCGCATACAGTACTGAGGAAATAACCAAACCAAACCCCACCGCATACAGTACTGAGGAGATAACCAAACCAAACCCCACTGCATACAGTACTGAGGAGATAACCAAACCAAACCCCACCGCATACAGTACTGAGGAGATAACCAAACCAAACCCCACCGCATACAGTACTGAGGAGATAACCAAACCAAACCCCACCGCATACAGTACTGAGGAGATAACCAAACCAATCCCCACCGCATACAGTACTGAGGAAATAACCAAACCAAACCCCACCGCATACAGTACTGAGGAAATAACCAAACCAAACCCCACCGCATACAGTACTGAGGAGATAACCAAACCAAACCCCACCGCATACAGTACTGAGGAGATAACCAAACCAAACCCCACCGCATACAGTACTGAGGAGATAACCAAACCAAACCCCACCGCATACAGTACTGAGGAGATAACCAAACCAAACCCCACCGCATACAGTACTGAGGAGATAACCAAACCAAACCCCACCGCATACAGTACTGAGGAGATAACCAAACCAAACCCCACCGCATACAGTACTGAGGAGATAACCAAACCAAACCAAACCCCACCGCATACAGTACTGAGGAGATAACCAAACCAAACCCCACCGCATACAGTACTGAGGAGATAACCAAACCAAACCCCACCGCATACAGTACTGAGGAGATAACCAAACCAAACCCCACCGCATACAGTACTGAGGAAATAACCAAACCAAACCCCACCGCATACAGTACTGAGGAAATAACCAAACCAAACCCCACCGCATACAGTACTGAGGAGATAACCAAACCAAACCCCACCGCATACAGTACTGAGGAGATAACCAAACCAAACCCCACCGCATACAGTACTGAGGAGATAACCAAACCAAACCCCACCGCATACAGTACTGAGGAGATAACCAAACCAAACCCCACCGCATACAGTACTGAGGAGATAACCAAACCAAACCCCACCGCATACAGTACTGAGGAGATAACCAAACCAAACCCCACCGCATACAGTACTGAGGAGATAACCAAACCAAACCCCACCGCATACAGTACTGAGGAAATAACCAAACCAAACCCAACCGCATACAGTAATGAGGAGATAACCAAACCAAACCCCACCGCATACAGTACTGAGGAGATAACCAAACCAAACCCCACCGCATACAGTACTGAGGAGATAACCAAACCAAACCCCACCGCATACAGTACTGAGGAGATAACCAAACCAAACCCCACCGCATACAGTACTGAGGAGATAACCAAACCAAACCCCACCGCATACAGTACTGAGGAGATAACCAAACCAAACCCCACCGCATACAGTACTGAGGAAATAACCAAACCAAACCCCACCGCATACAGTACTGAGGAAATAACCAAACCAAACCCCACCGCATACAGTACTGAGGAGATAACCAAACCAAACCCCACCGCATACAGTACTGAGGAGATAACCAAACAAAACCCCACCGCATACAGTACTGATGAGATAACCAAACCAAACCCCACCGCATACAGTACTGAGGAGATAACCAAACCAAACCAAACCCCACCGCATACAGTACTGAGGAGATAACCAAACCAAACCCCACCGCATACAGTACTGAGGAGATAACCAAACCAAACCCCACCGCATACAGTACTGAGGAGATAACCAAACCAAACCCCACCGCATACAGTACTGAGGAAATAACCAAACCAAACCCCACCGCATACAGTACTGAGGAGATAACCAAACCAAACCCCACCGCATACAGTACTGAGGAAATAACCAAACCAAACCAAACCCCACCGCATACAGTACTGAGGAGATAACCAAACCAAACCCCACCGCATACAGTACTGAGGAGATAACCAAACCAAACCCCACCGCATACAGTACCGAGGAGATAACCAAACCAAACCCCACCGCATACAGTACTGAGGAGATAACCAAACCAAACCCCACCGCATACAGTACTGAGGCGATAACCAAACCAAACCCCACCGCATACAGGACTGAGGAGATAACCAAACCAAACCCCACCGCATACAGTACTGAGGAAATAACCAAACCAAACCCCACCGCATACAGTACTGTGGAGATAACCAAACCAAACCCCACCGCATACAAAACTGAGGAGATAACCAAACCAAACCCCACCGCATACAGTACTGAGGAAATAACCAAACCAAACCCCACCGCATACAGTACTGAGGAGATAACCAAACCAAACCCCACTGCATACAGTACTGAGGAGATAACCAAACCAAACCCCACCGCATACAGTACTGAGGAGATAACCAAACCAAACCCCACCGCATACAGTACTGAGGAGATAACCAAACCAAACCCCACCGCATACAGTACTGAGGAAATAACCAAACCAAACCCCACCGCATACAGTACTGAGGAGATAACCAAACCAAACCCCACCGCATACAGTACTGAGGAAATAACCAAACCAAACCCCACCGCATACAGTTCTGAGGAGATAACCAAACCAAACCCCACCGCATACAGTACTGAGGAGATAACCAAACCAAACCCCACCGCATACAGTACTGAGGAGATAACCAAACCAAACCCCACCGCATACAGTACTGAGGAGATAACCAAACCAAACCAAACCCCACCGCATACAGTACTGAGGAAATAACCAAACCAAACCCCACCGCATACAGTACTGAGGAGATAACCAAACCAAACCCCACCGCATACAGTACTGAGGAGATAACCAAACCAAACCCCACCGCATACAGTACTGAGGAGATAACCAAACCAAACTCCACCGCATACAGTACTGAGGAGATAACCAAACCAAACCCCACCGCATACAGTACTGAGGAAATAACCAAACCAAACCCCACCGCATACAGTACTGAGGAGATAACCAAACCAAACCCCACCGCATACAGTACTGAGGAGATAACCAAACCAAACCCCACCGCATACAGTACTGAGGAGATAACCAACCAAACCCCACCGCATACAGTACTGAGGAGATAACCAAACCAAACCCCACCGCATACAGTACTGAGGAGATAACCAAACCAAACCCCACCGCATACAGTACTGAGGAAATAACCAAACCAAACCCCACCGCATACAGTACTGAGGAGATAACCAAACCAAACCCCACCGCATACAGTACTGAGGAGATAACCAAACCAAACCCCACCGCATACAGTACTGAGGAGATAACCAAACCAAACTCCACCGCATACAGTACTGAGGAGATAACCAAACCAAACCCCACCGCATACAGTACTGAGGAAATAACCAAACCAAACCCCACCGCATACAGTACTGAGGAGATAACCAAACCAAACCCCACCGCATACAGTACTGAGGAGATAACCAAACCAAACCCCACCGCATACAGTACTGAGGAGATAACCAAACCAAACCCCACCGCATACAGTACTGAGGAGATAACCAAACCAAACCCCACCGCATACAGTACTGAGGAGATAACCAAACCAAACCCCACCGCATACAGTACTGAGGAGATAACCAAACCAAACCCCACCGCATACAGTACTGAGGAAATAACCAAACCAAACCCCACCGCATACAGTACTGAGGAGATAACCAAACCAAACCCCACCGCATACAGTACTGAGGAAATAACCAAACCAAACCCCACCGCATACAGTACTGAGGAAATAACCAAACCAAACCCCACCGCATACAGTACTGAGGAGATAACCAAACCAAACCCCACCGCATACAGTACTGAGGAGATAACCAAACCAAACCCCACCGCATACAGTACTGAGGAGATAACCAAACCAAACCCCACCGCATACAGTACTGAGGAGATAACCAAACCAAACCAAACCCCACCGCATACAGTACTGAGGAAATAACCAAACCAAACCCCACCGCATACAGTACTGAGGAGATAACCAAACCAAACCCCACTGCATACAGTACTGAGGAGATAACCAAACCAAACCCCACCGCATACAGTACTGAGGAGATAACCAAACCAAACCCCACCGCATACAGTACTGAGGAGATAACCAAACCAAACCCCACCGCATACAGTACTGAGGAGATAACCAAACCAAACCCCACCGCATACAGTACTGAGGAAATAACCAAACCAAACCCCACCGCATACAGTACTGAGGAGATAACCAAACCAAACCCCACCGCATACAGTACTGAGGAGATAACCAAACCAAACCCCACCGCATACAGTACTGAGGAGATAACCAAACCAAACCCCACCGCATACAGTACTGAGGAGATAACCAAACCAAACCCCACCACATACAGTACTGAGGAGATAACCAAACCAAACCCCACCGCATACAGTACTGAGGAGATAACCAAACCAAACCCCACCGCATACAGTACTGAGGAGATAACCAAACCAAACCAAACCCCACCGCATACAGTACTGAGGAAATAACCAAACCAAACCCCACCGCATACAGTACTGAGGAGATAACCAAACCAAACCCCACCGCATACAGTACTGAGGAGATAACCAAACCAAACCCCACCGCATACAGTACTGTGGAGATAACCAAACCAAACCAAACCAAACCAAACCAAACCAAACCCCACCGCATACAGTACTGAGAACACAATATGTTCCACAATATGTTCCACAATATGTTATAATAATATAATAATATGCCATTTAGCATATGTTCCACAGTATGATCCGCAGTCTGATCCACAGTATGACCCACCGTATAATCCACCATATTATCCACAGTATGATCCACAGTATGATCCGCAGTCTGATCCGCAGTATGACCCACCGTATAATCCACCATATTATCCACAATATGATCCACAGTATGATCCACAGTATGATCCACAGTATGATCCACAGTATGATATGACATATTGGAAAGTTTTGTAAGGTCTTCCAGAGAAAGGTTGTATTTGAGTTCTCTTGCCCGTTTTAGAAGTTCGGGGGGAGAGTTTTAAATCCAATCTGGATACCAGAGGAGGCTGTTGGGAGAAGCTAGACATGTGCTTTCCAGATGTTAGATGTGTTTGATACTGTTCTAATGATTCCTTTCCAGCCAATTACAATGAGCCCGTCCTCCTATAGCTCCTCCCATCAGCCTCCACTGGTGACTATTCATAGATAATAGACAGCGGGGTAGCACCAGTGTAAAAAACACATCAAAAATCCACAAAGAAATGGGTAATTGACCACAAAATCAACATTTTACAATGGCACATCTCAGTCTCCGAACTTGAACCCCCATTGAAATCCCGTGGGTTAGAATTGAAGAGGGCAGTCCATAAGCGCAGACGAAGGGTATCAAGGATCTGGAAAGATTCTGTATGGAGGAATGGTCTAAGATCCCTCCTAATGCTTACTCCAATCTCATAAAACATTTTTAGAAAAAGGCTTACTGTCGTTTATCCTCGCAATGGGAGGGGCTGGAGTATTAAAAACAGTGGATCCAATCATTTTGACCCCTATCTTTGTTTTGGTTTTATATCTGCTCTTCTAACAATAAAAAAAAGCTGCTGTTTTAGTAAACAGCTACAGGATGGGGTTGGAGAAATGGAACCACTCTCAAATTCATATCCTGAGCTATGAATGCAGGGACTGGAACGTCCATGATATCAAAATTATAGTTTTAACCACGTTCTGAGGCTATACAGTGTTTGTTTAAAATTACATTTTTTACAAACATTGTTCGTAAAACAAGCTTCTATTTTGGGGTTCTGATGGGCTACGGCAGTTGAACTAAGTTCATGAGGCATTTACAAGTTATATTAAAT
The DNA here is from genome assembly GCF_964263955.1 of Coregonus lavaretus. Classification (NCBI taxonomy): domain Eukaryota; kingdom Metazoa; phylum Chordata; class Actinopteri; order Salmoniformes; family Salmonidae; genus Coregonus; species Coregonus lavaretus. Next base: position 10,422 of record NW_028158302.1, read on the forward strand.
CGCAGATTGCCATGAGAATGTTAAGAGAGAAGAGTCTCTCATGTCCAAAGAAATCCAAAGCATTCTTGGAATCCCTGACTGGCAGAGTTTGACAATACTCCTAGTACCAGGCTTGTTTAGCCGCGAAGCCTATATCACCTGCGGCGCAGTTTGACACATACAAATAGAATATCATTAGTTCTGTGTTCTGACTGACCAGCATTGTGTCTATTATCAAACCTGCTTCTAGAACACTCACAGCAATCACGGAACGTTGTGACTTCTCTGGGACCTATTAACAAACAGCCGGACTCCTAACCAACAGACTATAGACTCCTAACCAACAGACTATAGACTCCTAACCAACAGACTACAGACTCCTAACCAACAGACTACAGACTCCTAACCAACAGACTATAGACTCCTAACCAACAGACTACAGACTCCTAACCAACAGACTATAGACTCCTAACCAACAGACTATAGACTCCTAACCAACAGACTATAGACTCCTAACCAACAGACTATAGACTCCTAACCAACAGACTATAGACTCCTAACCAACAGACTACAGACTACTAACCAACAGACTACAGACTCCTAACCAACAGACTATAGACTCCTAACCAACAGACTATAGACTCCTAACCAACAGACTATAGACTCCTAACCAACAGACTATAGACTCCTAACCGACAGACTATAGACTCCTAACCAACAGACTATAGACTCCTAACCAACAGACTATAGACTCCTAACCAACAGACTATAGACTCCTAACCAACAGACTATAGACTCCTAACCAACAGACTATAGACTCCTAACCAACAGACTATAGACTCCTAACCAACAGACTATAGACTCCTAACCAACAGACTACAGACTCCTAACCAACAGACTATAGACTCCTAACCAACAGACTATAGACTCCTAACCAACAGACTATAGACTCCTAACCAACAGACTATAGACTCCTAACCAACAGACTATAGACTCCTAACCAACAGACTATAGACTCCTAACCAACAGACTATAGACTCCTAACCAACAGACTATAGACTCCTAACCAACAGACTATAGACTCCTAACCAACAGACTACAGACTCCTAACCAACAGACTATAGACTCCTAACCAACAGACTATAGACTCCTAACCAACAGACTATAGACTCCTAACCAACAGACTACAGACTCCTAACCAACAGACTACAGACTCCTAACCAACAGACTATAGACTCCTAACCAACAGACTACAGACTCCTAACCAACAGACTATAGACTCCTAACCAACAGACTATAGACTCCTAACCAACAGACTATAGACTCCTAACCAACAGACTATAGACTCCTAACCAACAGACTATAGACTCCTAACCAACAGACTATAGACTCCTAACCAACAGACTATAGACTCCTAACCAACAGACTATAGACTCCTAACCAACAGACTATAGACTCCTAACCAACAGACTACAGATTCCTAACCAACAGACTATAGACTCCTAACCAACAGACTATAGACTCCTAACCAACAGACTACAGACTCCTAACCAACAGACTATAGACTCCTAACCAACAGACTATAGACTCCTAACCAACAGACTATAGACTCCTAACCAACAGACTATAGACTCCTAACCAACAGACTACAGACTCCTAACCAACAGACTATAGACTCCTAACCAACAGACTATAGACTCCTAACCAACAGACTATAGACTCCTAACCAACAGACTATAGACTCCTAAACAACAGACTATAGACTCCTAACCAACAGACTATAGACTCCTAACCAACAGACTATAGACTCCTAACCAACAGACTATAGACTCCTAACCAACAGACTATAGACTCCTAACCAACAGACTATAGACTCCTAACCAACAGACTATAGACTCCTAACCAACAGACTACAGACTCCTAACCAACAGACTATAGACTCCTAACCAACAGACTATAGACTCCTAACCAACAGACTATAGACTCCTAACCAACAGACTATAGACTCCTAACCAACAGACTATAGACTCCTAACCAACAGACTACAGACTCCTAACCAACAGACTATAGACTCCTAACCAACAGACTATAGACTCCTAACCAACAGACTATAGACTCCTAACCAACAGACTACAGACTCCTAACCAACAGACTACAGACTCCTAACCAACAGACTATAGACTCCTAACCAACAGACTACAGACTCCTAACCAACAGACTATAGACTCCTAACCAACAGACTATAGACTCCTAACCAACAGACTATAGACTCCTAACCAACAGACTATAGACTCCTAACCAACAGACTATAGACTCCTAACCAACAGACTATAGACTCCTAACCAACAGACTATAGACTCCTAACCAACAGACTATAGACTCCTAACCAACAGACTATAGACTCCTAACCAACAGACTATAGACTCCTAACCAACAGACTATAGACTCCTAACCAACAGACTATAGACTCCTAACCAACAGACTATAGACTCCTAACCAACAGACTATAGACTCCTAACCAACAGACTACAGACTCCTAACCAACAGACTATAGACTCCTAACCAACAGACTATAGACTCCTAACCAACAGACTATAGACTCCTAACCAACAGACTACAGACTCCTAACCAACAGACTATAGACTCCTAACCAACAGACTATCGACTCCTAACCAACAGACTATAGACTCCTAACCAACAGACTATAGACTCCTAACCAACAGACTATAGACTCCTAACCAACAGACTATAGACTCCTAACCAACAGACTATAGACTCCTAACCAACAGACTATAGACTCCTAACCAACAGACTATAGACTCCTAACCAACAGACTATAGACTCCTAACCAACAGACTACAGACTCCTAACCAACAGACTACAGACTCCTAACCAACAGACTATAGACTCCTAACCAACAGACTATCGACTCCTAACCAACAGACTATAGACTCCTAACCAACAGACTATAGACTCCTAACCAACAGACTATAGACTCCTAACCAACAGACTATAGACTCCTAACCAACAGACTATAGACTCCTAACCAACAGACTATAGACTCCTAACCAACAGACTACAGACTCCTAACCAACAGACTATAGACTCCTAACCAACAGACTATAGACTCCTAACCAACAGACTATAGACTCCTAACCAACAGACTACAGACTCCTAACCAACAGACTACAGACTCCTAACCAACAGACTATAGACTCCTAACCAACAGACTATCGACTCCTAACCAACAGACTATAGACTCCTAACCAACAGACTATAGACTCCTAACCAACAGACTACAGACTCCTAACCAACAGACTATAGACTCCTAACCAACAGACTATATACTCCTACCCAACAGACTATAGACTCCTAACCAACAGACTATAGACTCCTTACCAGTCTTTTTTTCTACAATAAACATCCTCTCTCCATCTTATGAGAAGGCATCTATAAGCAGGGCTTGTTTTCCCTTTTCTACCACCTCTCTTTGTTTCTATGGCAAACAACATTTCTCTCCCCCCCCCCCCTCCCATAGGGGTGCCTTCTCCTTCCCCTCACAGTCCTGCCCCCCCTCATGCTCCTCTGTCGTCTTATAGACCGCGTCCCACATGGCACCCCTATGGGAAACTGTGAGCCCCCCTGGGCAAAAAGTAGTGGACTACATAGGGAGTAGAAAGCCATTTTGGGAGGAAGCCTGCGTCTCCCCCAGCTGGCGGAGACGGCCATCGATCTTCATGAGGTGTGTGATACGTACGGTTTCCCCCAGCTGGCGGAGACGGCCATCGGTCTTCATGAGGTGTGTGATACGTACGGTTTCCCCCAGCTGGCGGAGACGGCCATCGATCTTCATGAGGTGTGTGATACGTACGGTTTCCCCCAGCTGGCGGAGACGGCCATCGATCTTCATGAGGTGTGTGATACGTACGGTTTCCCCCAGCTGGCGGAGACGGCCATCGATCTTCATGAGGTGTGTGATACGTACGGTTTCCCCCAGCTGGCGGAGACGGCCATCGATCTTCATGAGGTGTGTGATACGTACGGTTTCCCCCAGCTGGCGGAGACGGCCATCGATCTTCATGAGGTGTGTGATACGTACGGTTTCCCCCAGCTGGCGGAGACGGCCATCGATCTTCATGAGGTGTGTGATACGTACGGTTTCCCCCAGCTGGCGGAGACGGCCATCGATCTTCATGAGGTGTGTGATACGTACGGTTTCCCCCAGCTGGCGGAGACGGCCATCGATCTTCATGAGGTGTGTGATACGTACGGTTTCCCCCAGCTGGCGGAGACGGCCATCGATCTTCATGAGGTGTGTGATACGTACGGTTTCACCTCCAGCGCTACCTGCTCTGTCAGGAGATTGGAGGCCGACGGATGACTGATCAGACTGATACAGCTTCTCTCTCATCTCACTGACCCCCCCCACCTCCCCTCTTTTCCCCCCGCCTGATTCTCCTTCTTCACGCTAGCTCTACATTGGCCTAACAGACTATAGAAATAGGATTTAACTCTTCAAGTGTCACATGGGCCTACAACACTGTAAGTACTATCTCTATGTTTTCCTATAGCAGACTACTGTAATATTGACTGTGTCTATATAATGGTCCTATAGCAGACTACTGTAATATTGATTGTGTCTATATAATGGTCCTATAGCAGACTACTGTAATATTGACTGTGTCTATCTGTATATGGTCCTATAGCAGACTACTGTAATATTGACTGTGTCTATCTGTATGTGGTCCTATAGCAGACTACTGTAATATTGACTGTGTCTATCTGTATATGGTCCTATAGCAGACTACTGTAATATTGACTGTGTCTATATGTATATGGTCCTATAGCAGACTACTGTAATATTGACTGTGTCTATCTGTATATGGTCCTATAGCAGACTACTGTAATATTGACTGTGTCTATCTGTATATGGTCCTATAGCAGACTACTGTAATATTGACTGTGTCTATATAATGGTCCTATAGCAGACTACTGTAATATTGACTGTGTCTATATAATGGTCCTATAGCAGACTACTGTAATATTGACTGTGTCTATCTGTATATGGTCCTATAGCAGACTACTGTAATATTGACTGTGTCTATCTGTATATGGTCCTATAGTAGACTACTGTAATATTGACTGTGTCTATCTGTATATGGTCCTATAGCAGACTACTGTAATATTGACTGTGTCTATATAATGGTCCTATAGCAGACTACTGTAATATTGACTGTGTCTATATAATGGTCCTATAGCAGACTACTGTAATATTGACTGTGTCTATCTGTATATGGTCCTATAGCAGACTACTGTAATATTGACTGTGTCTATCTGTATATGGTCCTATAGTAGACTACTGTAATATTGACTGTGTCTATATAATGGTCCTATAGCAGACTACTGTAATATTGACTGTGTCTATCTGTATATGGTCCTATAGCAGACTACTGTAATATTGACTGTGTCTATATGTATATGGTCCTATAGCAGACTACTGTAATATTGACTGTGTCTATCTGTATATGGTCCTATAGCATACTACTGTAATATTGACTGTGTCTATATAATGGTCCTATAGCAGACTACTGTAATATTGACTGTGTCTATATAATGGTCCTATAGCAGACTACTGTAATATTGACTGTGTCTATCTGTATATGGTCCTATAGCAGACTACTGTAATATTGACTGTGTCTATATAATGGTCCTATAGCAGACTACTGTAATATTGACTGTGTCTATATAATGGTCCTATAGCAGACTACTGTAATATTGACTGTGTCTATATAATGGTCCTATAGCAGACTACTGTAATATTGACTGTGTCTATCTGTATATGGTCCTATAGCAGACTACTGTAATATTGACTGTGTCTATATAATGGTCCTATAGCAGACTATTGTAATATTGACTGTGTCTATCTGTATATGGTCCTATAGCAGACTACTGTAATATTGACTGTGTCTATCTGTATATGTTCCTATAGCAGACTACTGTAATATTGACTGTGTCTATATAATGGGCCTATAGCAGACTACTGTAATATTGACTGTGTCTATCTGTATATGGTCCTATAGCAGACTACTGTAATATTGACTGTGTCTATCTGTATATGGTCCTATAGCAGACTACTGTAATATTGACTGTGTCTATATAATGGTCCTATAGCAGACTACTGTAATATTGACTGTGTCTATCTGTATATGGTCCTATAGCAGACTACTGTAATATTGACTGTGTCTATCTGTATATGGTCCTATAGCAGACTACTGTAATATTGACTGTGTCTATATAATGGTCCTATAGCAGACTACTGTAATATTGACTGTGTCTATCTGTATGTGGTCCTATAGCAGACTACTGTAATATTGACTGTGTCTATCTATATGTGGTCCTATAAAATACTATTCAATAGACTATTGACAGACAACTGTAATAGGATTCAACCCTTCCGACTGTCTAGCTCAATGTGGGGCTATAATCGACTATGGAAATATAATAAACAACAATAAACAAGCATTGTATCAAACATATATGAAACATATCATTAGCCTACAATCACGCACACGCTCCAGACAGTGCAACCTTGATGAATACAAAAAACAGAGAATCGTCAGAATGAAATGAGTCCATCTGTTATTTGGAGTAGCTAGCCGTTAGCACTAGCGCATATGGAAGCAGGCCAACTTCATAAGGGATTCATACGGGTACGATTGATTCCCTAAATGAATGTTATTGTGAAGTGGAAACGTCTAGTAGCAAGATGTTAACCTACTTCAACAACACACCACAAAGGACAGGAGATAGAAGATGTTAACCTACTCCAACAACATACCATAAAGGACAGGAGATAGTAGATGTTAACCTACTCCAACAACACACCACAAAGAACAGGAGATAGTAGATGTTAACCTACTCCAACAACATACCATAAAGGACAGGAGATAGTAGATGTTAACCTACTCCAACAACACACCACAAAGGACAGGAGATAGTAGATGTTAACCTACTTCAACAACACACCACAAAGGACAGGAGATAGTAGATGTTAACCTACTCCAACAACACACCACAAAGGACAGGAGATAGTAGATGTTAACCTACTCCAACAACACACCACAAAGGACAGGAGATAGTAGATGTTAACCTACTCCAACAACACACCACAAAGGTCAGGAGATAGTAGATGTTATCCTACTCCAACAACACACCACAAAGGACAGGAGATAGTAGATGTTAACCTACTCCAACAACACACCACAAAGGACAGGAGATGGTAGATGTTAACCTACTCCAGGAGATAGTTGATGTTAACCTAATCCAGGAGATAGTTGATGTTAACCTACTCCAGGAGATAGTTGATGTTAACCTACTCCAGGAGATAGTTGATGTTAACCTACTCCAGGAGATATTTGATGTTAACCTACTCCAGGAGATAGTTGATGTTAACCTACTCCAGGAGATAGTTGATGTTAACCTACTCCAGGAGATAGTTGATGTTAACCTATTCTAGGAGATAGTTCATGTTAACCTACTCCAGTAGATAGTAGATGTTAACCTACTCCAGGAGATAGTTGATGTTAACCTACTCCAGGATATAGTAGATGTTAACCTACTCCAGTAGATAGTATATGTTAACCTACTCCAGGAGATAGTTGATGTTAACCTACTCCAGTAGATAGTTGATGTTAACCTACTCCAGTAGATAGTAGATGTTAACCTACTCCAGTAGATAGTTGATATTAACCTACTCCAGTAGATAGTATATGTTAACCTACTCCAGTAGATAGTTGATGTTAACCTACTCCAGTAGATAGTAGATGTTAACCTACTCCAGGAGATAGTAGATGTTAACCTACTCCAGGAGATAGTAGATATTAACCTACTCCAGTAGATAGTTGATGTTAACCTACTCCAGGAGATAGTAGATATTAACCTACTCCAGTAGATAGTTGATGTTAACCTACTCCAGGAGTTAGTAGATTGTAAAAATGAAATAACTTTTAGTGGTGCTTAAAGCTCTCGGTGGATTAATGAAAATAACCAAAACAGCCCTTGGTGTATTTACAGTAAACCAAAGGAAGACTGGTCCGACAATAAGAGCAATGAGAGACGGAAGAAAACAAATGTTTGATTTAAGGTGACATCTGTTTGTAATGGTGCTTGTACTCCGCTTTAATGGCGTCACTGCAATGGGGCTATATATAACTTCACATCTATGGTCATGTCAATGGATCTTCAGAAGTATTTTGTTTCTTCAAGAAGTACGTTTTTAGAAATACAATTGTCATTTATTGTACTCAATTATAGGTAGGTTCAATTCCCTAGTGACCAAAGATTATTTGAAATCATAGTGTGTGTTGTTCGGACTAGTGCCAACAACAAATATTTTGTTGGTGAGGTGACAGCGTGTTGTTGTGAATTACAAATAACGAACCGATCATGAAGAAGCTTTGAACTGACTGTTCCCACATACAAAGTGTCTCCTCTCTTTGTGTCAAAAATACAAAGTGTCAAAAATACATTGGAACGCAACTTGATGTACCGAAAGTAATTATATTAATGTGCCGTAAATATCACACTAGACAGGATCAAACGGAAGTCAAATATGTCTATAATATAGACTTTCAAGTCGATTAAGATTTGCCATTTTTAATTTATTCTAGCTTTCGGGTAATTATTTCTACAACTCTAGAGAACGTAACAAAGAAGCTCAGCCGGACTGTAGCATTTTAATTACCATATGACCATATTTAACGATGTAGCTAGCTAGTTAGCTAGTTAGCTACTTAGCTAGTTAATGATAATGAGAGCTGTTGCTTGTCGTGGTATACTAGCGCAAACTGCAAAAACCAGGAAAGTAAATCCTGTTTTTTGCCAGTTGTCGTGGCTACTGCTGCTTTCTCTGTTTGGTTTTGCTTAGTCACATTGCTATTTTTTTTTTATTGCCGTTAACTTTGGCGTTAACTAAGGTATTAACTATGGCATTAACTATGGGGTTAACTATGGGGTTAACTATGGCATTAACTATGGGGTTAACTAAGGCGTTAACTAAGGCATTAACTATGGGGTTAACTAAGGCGTTAACTAAGGCATTAACTATGCAGTTAACCTCCTCCAGGTTATGAAAATAACATATGTCTCAAGTTCCCGCGAGATACTGTGATATGGAGCCTCAGAAATCAAATATCCTGTGACAGATCAGCTCAGGAGATATTCACATTATACACAGGAGGTTGATTGACGTTACCACTGGAAATAAAAGATCCTGCGACAGATCAGATCAGGAGATATTCACATTATACACAGGATGTTGGCTGATGTTACCGCTGGAAATAAAAGACCATGCGACAGATCAGATCAGGAGATATTCACATTATACACAGGAGGTTGGCTGATGTTACCGCTGTGTTGAAATTCAAATGACGTCACACACCTAGAGCAAACCAACACACAGACACACTTAGACCCAGACACACACAGACCCAGACACACACAGACCCAGACACACACAGACCCAGACACAAACAGACCCAGACACACACAGACCCAGACACACACAGACCCAGACACACACAGACCCAGACAGACCCAGACACACACAGACACGTTGGTTTTACTATACTAAGTGGGGACCAAAAAATCATATTTTCCCTAACCCCTAAACCTAACCCTAACCTTAAACCTAATCTAAACCCCAAATCCTAACCCTAAAACTAAACCTTACTCCTAACTCCTACCCCCTAACCCCTAACCCCTAACCCCTAACTCTAACCCTAATGCTAACCCTAACCCTAATTTTAACCCTAAACCTAACCTAAAATAGCCTTTTTCCTGTTTGGGTCTGGCAAAATGTCCCCACTTGTCACATTTTATTTGTTTTAGTATCCTTGTGAGGACCTTTGGAACCCAATAGGATAGGAAGTTAGAACACACACACACGCACACGCACGCACACACACACACACACACACACACACACACACACACACACACACACACACACACACACACACACACAAACACACACACACACGCACACACACACACACACACGCACACACACACACACACACACACACACACACACACACACACAGACACACACACACACACACACACGCACACACATTCTCTGTTATGACAGAATAGCCAATGTATCCTAACCAAGACGAATGTCATAATGAGTCCCGGTATCATCAGCATAGAAACAGCCTCACAGGGAGTCCTGGGAGCCCAGGCAGAGAAGGGGGAGAAGTGAAGGGGCCATCTCCATGTTTCAATGTTAATGTGGGCTAATTTGGCCCAGCATCACCCACTGATTGCTACAATTTGTTCTGTTGCTGATGCTAAAGTTAACCGTCAGAGTCTGTGGTTGAAAAGGTTCATTTTTCTCCCCCAAAAAAACATTTCACCCTTCCACAGATTCGTGCTCATATTGTTTTGTCTTTGTCTAAGGTTATTCTTTAGTTTGCTGTAAAGAAGACGTTTGTGTTTGCTGTTTGAGACCAAGGTTACAAATAAAATGACTGTTTAGCATATTTGTGTACGCCAGTTGTTTGTGTGCCTTGAATATAGAGACTAAATGGTTGACAAACACAATACATCATCTTATTGAATTAAACTGGCAATGGGCCGTCACATTCCCCTTCAGTTCCATAGCAGCCAACCTTAGCATATCATTACATTAAGTAGCTACACCATTCAACCTTAGCATATCAATATATAAAGTAAATAGGACTACACCTATCAAGCTTAGTACATCATTATATTAAGCAGCTACACCATTCAACCTTAGCATATCATTATATAAAGTACATCATTCAATATGTTCGTAATGACTCATCCCACCTTCAATTCCATTCCATACTAGCGCAGCATCCGCAAATGGCACCCTATGGACTTTGATCAAAAGTAGTGCACTACATAGGGAAAAGGGGTGCCATTTGGGAGGCAAGCTAGATGATTGATTGCTTCAGATGTTATCCAGCCAAAACCATTCAGCAGCTGTACTCATGTAGAATCACCCAACACCCATCCCTCTGTCCTTCTCACCCAACACCCATCCCTCTGTCCTTCTCTCTCTTACCCCCTCGAAAACCACCAACTCCGGCTTAGCAACGGTATTTAGCATCGTTTTGCCCCAAAATCAAATTTGAATTGTTCAATAAGGAGCCGAACATCTAGAGAAAATAAGCAATACACACCATGAAATTGGCCTGTCACAGAGAGAGAGAGAGAGAGAGAGAGAGAGAGAGAGAGAGAGAGAGAGAGAGAGAGAGAGAGAGAGAGAGAGAGAGAGAGAGAGAGAGAGAGAGAGATAGAGAGAGAGAGAGAGGGGTTGCAGGTATACATACTAATGTTCCATTAGACCTGCTTGTTTCATTCCAGTGTGTCTCTAAATAGTCTGCTATGAATAGTCTGCTATGAATAGTCTGCTCTGAATAGTCTGCTCTGAATAGTCTGCTCTAACTAGTCTGCTCTGAATAGTCTGGTATGAATAGGCTGTTATGAATAGTCTGTTATGAATAGTCTCCTCTGAATAGCCCGCTCTAAATAGTCGGCTCTAAATAGTCCGCTGTGAATAGTCTGCTATGAATAGTCTGCCCTGAATAGTCTGCTCTGATTAGTCCGCTCTAAATAGTCTGCTATGAATAGTCCGCTATGAATAGTCTGCTATGAATAGTCCGCTATGAATAGTCTGCTATGAATAGTCTGCTATGAATAGTCTGCTATGAATAGTCTGCTCTATATAGTCTGCTCTGAATAGTCTGCTCTGAATAGTCTGCTCTGAATAGTCTGCTCTAAATAGTCTGCTATTAATAGTCTGCTATAAATAGTCTATTATGAATAGTCCGATCTAAATAGTCTGCTATGAATAGTCTGCTATTAATAGTCTGCTATGGATAGTCTGCTATGGATAGTCTGCTATGGATAGTCTGCTATGAATAGTCTGCTATGGATAGTCTGCTACGGATAGTCTGCTATGGATAGTCTACTATGAGTAGTCTAATGGTAGTAACAGTTCGAACAACTGAGATGTAAACTACAGTGTATGTATACCCCCACGTCAACGCGCTGTGTCCCAAATGCCCCACTATTCCCTATATAATGCACTGGGTCCTGGTCTAAAGTAGTGCACTATAAAGGGAATAGGGTGCCATTTGGGACGCAGGGTGTTGACGTGGGGGTATACCTTATTCTGAATGGAACACGTGTCTGTCAGAACGCTGAGTGTGGATGTGGTGCAGGGAATCAAGCGCAGGAACAAGGGTGTTCGTCAACAGACTTTAGTAATCCAAAAATAGTAACTCCACACAGGTGAAATAGCCAACCCGACCGGGAGGCATGAACAAATTACGCACACAACCAACAGTGCGCAAAAACAAGAAAAGGCGCACGCAGTGCGGACTCTCGAATACAAACAACACGAGACAGAAGAACCCACCTAAACTGGACCAAGCAGCGAGTCGAGGAGCCATCACCAGGGAAATCCCTAGCAGATCTCCGTGGCAGCCTCGACTGGGTCAAGCCGAGTGAAGAGCGGAGAGAGTGGACTTGGGAACAATGGATTAAGAGTCTCGACTGGGCCAAGCCAAGTGAAGAGCAGAGAGGTTGGACTTTGAAGCAGTGGGGTGAGAGTCTGGCGAGAACTAGGGAGGCCTGGTCCACGGGGAGGAGAGAACCCCAGAAAATTTTTAGGGGGGGGCTCACGACGTGGACGACGGGGCAGCAGGATGCCGCGATGGAGCGGTCCAGCGGGTGTGCAGAGGAGGCCGCCAGGTTAAGGGGGCCACTGGTCACAGAGGAGAGGGAAAGTGTGGAGGCACGGCGAGAGGTACTGGGGTGTGTTACCAGTCCGGTCCGGCCCGTTCCTGATCCCTGCGTAGGGCCAGTGGTGTGTGTCCCCAGTACGGTCCGGCCTGTTCCTGTTCCTCGCATCGAGCCTGTGGTGCGTGTCGTCAGCCCGGCCCGGCCTGTTCCTGCTCCCCGCACCAAACCTATGGTGCGCGTCGCCAGCCCGGTCCGGCCCGTTCCTGCTCCCCGCACCAAGTCTGGGGTGCGTTTCGTCAGCCCTGTCCGGCCTGTTCCTGCTCTCCGCACCAAGTCTGTGGTGCGCGTCGCCAGCCCGGTCCGGCCTGTTCCTGCTCCCCGCACCAAGTCTGTGGTGCGCGTCGCCAGCCCGGTCCGGCCCGTTCCTGCTCTACGCATCAAGTCTGTGGTGCGCGTCGCCAGCCCAGTCCGGCCCATTCCTGCTCCACGCACCAAGCCAGGGGTGCGTATCGTCAGCCCGGTCCGGCCAGTTGCTACTCCACGCACCAAGCCAGGGGTGCGCATCGTCAGCCCGGTCCGGTCCATTCCTGCTCCACGCACCAAGCCAGGGGTGTGTATCGTCAGCCCGGTCCGGCCAGTTGCTACTCCACGCACCAAGCCAGGGGTGCGCATCGTCAGCCCGGTCCGGTCCGTTCCTGTTCCACGCACCAAGCCAGGGGTGCGTGTCGTCAGTCCGGCTCCGGCCAGCGGGGCCAGACCGGACCAGGGGTACTTTGGGGGGTTGGAGAGGAAGTGGGGATCGGGCCCAGAGCCGGATCCGCCGCCAAGGCGGAGTGCCCACCCGGTCCCTCCCCTGTGGTATGTAGTTGGCTCGGTCGGAGTCCGCGCCTTTAGGGGGGGGTACTGTCACGCCCTGGCTCTGGGGACACTGTTATGTTGAGCCAGGGTGTGTAGATCTATGTTCCCTATTTCTATGTTGGCCTGAGTGACTCCCAATCAGAGGCAACGAGTGTCAGCTCGTTGTCTCTGATTGGGAGCCATATTTAAACTGTCGGTTTTTCCTTTGGTTTTGTGGGTTCTTGTTTCAAGTTGGTTTAGTTTGACCGTGAACTGTCACGTTACCGTCTTTGTTGTTTTGATCGTGTTTTCGCTCAATAAAGAGTATGTTTGCCTGCAACGCTGCGCCTTGGTCCTCATCTGTTCCTGACGATCGTGACAGTGTCCCTTCATAATGACCGTATCAATTAGGCCATATTAAGGTAAGTCCTTGTGATTGTACAATTCCTGTCCCCACCTAGCAAAGTATTCACAAGGCTGATCCTAGAGAGGATCAAGATCGCTGTAAACTACAGGTTAAAAGAAGAACGAGCTGGTTTCCGAGCTGGAAGGTACTGCATTGATCAGATAGCAACACTCCATAGTAGGTTTATTTGAACAGTGAGAGACAGAATAACAACAACAACAAAAAAACAGAAAAACGCATGTCAAAAATGTTACAAATTGATTTGCATTTTAATGAGGGAAATAAGTATTTGACCCCTCTGCAAAACATGACTTAGTACTTGGTGGCAAAACCCTTGTTGGCAATCACAGAAGTCAGACGTTTCTTGTAGTTGGCCACCAGGTTTGCACACATCTCAGGAGGGATTTTGTCCCACTCCTCTTCGCGAATACCTTTTTCCCTCACATTATATGTATATATTTCCTGAGCTTTGTTATCTCTCCTAGATATAGGACAGACACTTCAAAACCTTGTTCCAATTTTTTGACTGTCTTTTTTGCCAGTTATGAATGTGTTATTCAATGTGTTTCTATGGGTTATAGTAGTAATGGCAAAATTCTATATTTTATCAATTTTTTTTATTTACACCACTGGTCAAAAGTTTTAGAAGACCTACTTATTAAAGGGTTTTTCTTTATTTTTTACTATTTTCCACATTGTAGAATAATAGTGAAGACATCAAAAATACGAAATAACACATATGGAATCATGTAGTAACCAAAAAAGTGTTAAACAAATCAAAATATATTTTATATTTGAGATTCTTCAAATAGCCACCCTTTGTCTTGATGACAGCTCTGCACACACTTGGCATTTTCTCAACCAGCTTCACCTGGAATGCTTTTCCAACAGTCTTGAAGGAGTTCCCACATATGCTGAGCGCTTGTTGGCTGCTTTTCCTTCACTCTGCCGTCCGACTCATCCCAAACCATCTCAATTGGGTTGCGGTCGGGGGATTGTGGAGGCCAGGTCATCTGATGCAGCACTCCATCACTCTACTTCTTGGTAAAATAGCCCTTACACAGCCTGGAGGTGTGTTGGGTCATTGTCGTGTTGAAAAACAAATGATAGTCCCACTAAGCCCAAACCAGATGGGATGGCGTATCGCTGCATAATGCTGTGGTAGCCATGCTGGTTAAGTGTTTCGTTGAATTCTAAATAAATCACAGACAGTGTCAACAGCAAAGCACCCCCACACCATAACACCTCCTCCTCCATGCTTTACGGTGGGAAATACACATGCGGCGAGCATCCGTTCACCCACACCGCGTCTCACAAAGACACGGCGGTTGGAACCAAAAATCTCAAATTTGGACTCCAGACCAAAGGATACATTTCCACCGGTCTAATGTCCATTGCTCGTGTTTCTTGGTCCAAGCAAGTCTCTTCTTATTATTGGTGTCCTTTAGTAGTGGTTTCTTTGCAGCAATTTGACCATGAAAGCCTGATTCACACAGACTCCTCTGAACAGTTGATGTTGAGATGTGTCTGTGACTTTAACTCTGTGAAGCATTTATTTGGGCTGCAATTTCTGAGGCTGGTAACTCTAATGAACATATCCTCTGCAGCAGAGGTAACTCTGGGTCTTCCATTCCTGTGGCGGTACTCATTAGAGCCAGTTTCATCATTGCGCTTGATGGTTTTCGCGACTGCACTTAAAGAAACTTGACTGACCTTCATGCCTTAAAGTAATGATGGACTGTCATTTCTCTTTGCTTTTTTGAGCTGTTCTTGCCATAATATGGACTTGGTCTTTTACCAAATAGGGCTATATTCTGTATACCCCCTGTACCTTGTCACAACACAACTGATTGGCTCAAACGCATTAAGAAGGAAAGAAATTCCACAAATTAACTTTTAAGAAAGCACACCTGTTAATTGAAATGCATTCCAGGTGACTACCTCTTGAAGCTGATTGAGAGAATGCCAAGAGTGTGCAAAGCTGTCATCATGGCAAAGGGTGGCTATTTGAAGAATCTCAAATATAAAATATACTTTGATTTGTTTAACACTGTTTTGGTTACTACATGATTCCATATGTGTTATTTCATAGTTTTGATGTCTTCACTATTATTCTACAATGTAGAAAATAGTAAAAATAAAGAAAAACCCTGGAATGAGTTGGTGTGTCCAAAATCTAGATCTCAGGTAATTAGCCGACATATATACCGATCTGTTAACACTTGATCTGATTGAATCTAGTCCTTAGAGAGACCAATCAGATATATGACAGAGAGAGAGATACTGTATATACTGACCTGGTCAGAAAAACAACCTGTCAAACAACATACTGGTATGGGCTCCGTGTAGCTCAGAAGAAGAAGAATCTCAAATATAAAATATATTTTGATTTTTTTAACACTTTGTTGCTTATTTCATAGTTTTGATGTTTTCACTATTATTATTCTACAATGTAGAAAACAGTTTTTTAAAAATAAAGAAAAACCCTTAAATGAGTAGGTGTGTCCAAACTTTTCACTGGTACTGTAAATATGTTTGATACCTAAAGGTGTCCTAACATTCTAAATCGAATAGCTAAATGATCCAAGGTATGACAATCTTAAAACAATTCCATAATGTTAGCTTAGTACCCCCCCCACACCCCACCCCTCCCATCCTATAATATTCCTTCCTTCCCATCATTTCCATCTGAATCTAATCTGCTTCTTCTTGACTGAGGGCTTCATGAGAAAGACTTTCTAAAAAATATATATATACAAAGTTGCTTCTCTTTTCAATCACCACTTTAAGAATCCTGAACAGAAGAGAACAGAACAGCCCCCCGGTACACTGCTGTGGTCCAGAAGAAAGTATATGAACTTTTCTCTGGTAAAAAGGCCCAAACTTTCCCCATTACTATAGAACCTAGACCAGACTGATCATATGAAGAAGCCATAAAAGACGTTGCCAGATGGTCGTTTTAGTACTGTAGTTAACAGCATTAATGGGGGTTTCTTAAGTGCAACTAAAATGTACCAACTTTTAGGCTTCATTTTCCTCCCACTTTGGTCGATGATGCATCATCTTGCCTTTCCATAACGACATTGGGGAGAGAGTGCAAGAGGCCGCTTGAAGTGAAAGTGACAGAAAATCCATCAAGGACTGTGTTTCTAAGACCCAATAAGACATCAGAGCTTCTCTCTGTGTTTTAATGTAGGATGCTGCATCTACAAATGGGATGCATTCCCCACGACCCTTTGAACTCTGAGTTTTCTTTTTTGGGATAAATGTGATTTCTATTTACTGTTCAGCGAATGACAGGAAACTGACCATCTTTCCTAGTACGCGTCCCAAAAAAACACCCTGTTCCCTATATGGTGCACTACTTTTGACCAGAGCCCCAAAAGTAGTGCACTACAGAGGGAATAGTGTGTCATTTTGGATTTAGCCCCTATAGTGCGTGACAGCACCGTGATCTAATAACGTCTCGACTCTCCACTCTTGTCTGTTATACCAGGGGCTAGGCTATAGGGGGGACTTCCTCTAAAACAAGGGTCCCCAAAATGGTACTTCGTTGCCTTCATAGTGCACTACCTTTTTTTTGACCAGGGCCCATAAAGGGGGGGAATGTAGGGAATAGGGTGCCGTTTTGGGACTCTAAGACCAGGGAAGTGAGTGAGCGAATATTGCTGGGGAGGAGTGGTGCTAAGTGTCTGGAGAGGTCAGGGAACGTCATGTGCACTCTAGCGCTAATCACTCAGGTTTCCCACAAAGCAGAAGGAGAAGAGACAGAAAGAGGAAGAGAGGTTGGGGCAGGGGGGGGGTGAAGGGTAGAACTCAGTCCCAATCCTTTTTAATACCATTAGGGGTTTCATAGTCAGTAATACTGAAGCTCCAGTCCACCCAATAGCCCGGGGAGACACTTACAGAACCAACCATGTTGGGCTCTAAGGGGACTGAGTTCCTTTATGTGTAGGAGAAGGAGAAGGAGAAGGAGAAGGAGAAGGAGAAGGAGAAGGAGAAGAAGAAGAAGAAGAAGGAGAAGGAGAAGAAGAAGAAGAAGAAGAAGAAGAAGAAGAAGAAGAAGAAGAAGAAGAAGAAGAAGAAGAAGAAGAAGAAGAAGAAGAAGAAGAAGAAGAAGAAGAAGAAGAAGAAGAAGAGGAGGAGGAGGAGGAGGAGGAGGAGGAGAGAAGAAGAAGAAGAAGAAGAAGAAGAAGAAGAAGAAGAAGAAGAAGAAGAAGAAGAAGAAGAAGAAGAAGAAGAAGAAGAAGAAGAAGAAGAAGAAGAAGAAGAAGAAGAAGAAAGCTCACGGCCAGTCATTGATTTGACTGATATAACGTAACTCAGTAACTCTTCGAAACTCAACCTGCTCTAGAAAACAACAACAAATGAAATACCTCAAATCACAGATCAAGATCCAATTATATCCAGCCTGTAAAAGCTTATCATTTCTCATCTCACTAAAAAGTGCATGACAGTTTGCGTCTAAAAAACAACCCGTTTGACACCAATCTTCTACGGCTGATTTAGTATATTTCTACGTCCCAAATGGCACCCTATTCCCTATATAGTGAACTACCTTTGACCAGGGCCCTTAGGGCCTCTATTTAGGGAATAGTGTGTAATTTGGGACGTAGACTCTATGATGTAATAGGACCTTTGATGTGGCTCTCAGAGGGCAGAATGTCTGTGGCGCTGCATCATAAGGTTTCAGTTTAGTCTTTGACTTTCAGCTTAATGAAATATGAATCGCTCCTGGAATGAGGCAGTAATGAAAGTGATGGTCCATTTAACACGCTTATGTTACACTTATAAATTTGGCTACCGTTGGATTTTTATCTGTCCTGTAAGTTGTATCCCAAATAGCACCCCTTTTCGCTTTATCGTGGAGTCGTTCCACCAACTTGCTTCCCTTTGAGAAGTGTAACTTGGTAAAAAAAAAAAAAAAAACTTTTGATATCACCAAATGTTTCATTCTGTCTTAAAGAGCACATGTTCAACTTAATAAAAAAACATGTTTCCAATCTCAGGAGGTAAAAAAAATATATAAAATACTATAGTAAGGCCTATTAAAGTAACAGGCTTGACCGTTACATTTTACATTTTAGTCATTTAGCAGACGCTCTTATCCAGAGCGACTTACAGTTAGTGAGTGCATACATTTTTTCATACTGGCCCCCAGTGGGAATCGAACCCACAACCCTGGCGTTGCAAGTGCCATGCTCTACCAACTGAGCTACAAGGGGCTATAACAGGGTTGACCGTAACAGGGTTGACCGTAACATGGTTGACCATAACAGGGTTGACCGTAACATGGTTGACCGCAACAGGGTTGACCGTAACATGGTTGACCGTAATAGGGCTGACCATTTCATGGCAGGGTGAATGGAAGCTTGTTGTTTGCAACAGGGAGTGGCAATTAATGCAAGCTTCACAATGTATTTTTTATTGTAAAAACAAAATGTCCAGACTGTCTATCTATGGGTAACAGGGTTGACGTGCTTTGCTCCAACCCTTCAGTTTTCCACCACAAAACACCAGAAAATGACCCAAAATAATAGAACCAGCTCACCTGCTTTTACACTATGACATTGATGTTCAATGTTTATTTTGAAAAAAATATATATTTTGCCATACTAAAAATGAGAAATCGGTTCACGCAACAGCGTTGACTTTAAAATATTTTTGTTCAGTGTGTTTCCCATTTAGCGTCCCAGTGCACTACTTTGACCAGAGCCCAGACGGCTGTTTAAGGAATAGGCGCAGCGTGAAATGCGTACATGTTTATTAAACAGAATAAACACGCGACAAAACAATAAACAAACGAAACTTGAAGTCCTAAGGTAACACACAACCAACCTGTTTAATAAACATGTACGCATTTCATGCTGCGCCTTGGTCTGACTCGTCATTGAACGAACGTGACACATTAGGGACGAAGCCGTATATAAAGTTTAAATAATAGAGGGCGCGGGGGGGGGGGTGTTTAAAGATTAAAGCAATTCATGGCTTTTGTAACAGAGCTGCAGTGACTCATTTTCAAGTAATACCAGGGATGGTGAGGTGTGCAGTCAGACCTGGGTTCAAATAGCATTTGTTTGTTTTCAAAACACTTTTGACAGTTTGATTTATCCCGCCTGGAGGTCCAGATGGGTTTGATTTGAAACGTCATGCACTATTCTATAGGTGCCGTTGAGCCAGGCAAGCTCAATCAAGCACCGCTTCAGTATTTTAGAGAATATTTGAAAAATCTGATTTGAAACCAGGGTGTGGTGTAATGTGTTAGTCAGTAGGAGAACAGATGTGATTCTCCCCAGGAGGAGCCTCTCCCTCCCACTTCCACTGCCCCCACTGCTTTAGTTAGGAATGAGAGGTTGGGTAGGTAGGAGGGTATCTGTATGTCATATGTGGTTATGTGTGTATTGAGGGTAGACAACCCTAGATGAAGGTTAAGTATGTCATATTTTATTATAAAAAAAATTGATCCTGGTATGGGGAGATCTCTGTGTGTCCATAGCAGTACCAGGGCCAGACTGAAACGGAGGGTCGTAGTTGATTGTGTGTCCAGAGGGGAAAGATCACACTGTCACTAGCTGTGTTGTGCAGAACATATTTCACCAAGTACACCACTAGAGCCTCTCTCTCTCTCGCTCTCTCTCTCTCTCTCTCTCTACCTCTCTCTCTCTCTCTGTCTCTCTCTCTGTCTCTCTCTCTCTCTCTCTCTCTCTCTCTCTCTCTCTCTCTCTCTACCTATCTCTCTCTATCTGTCTCTCTCTCTCTCTCTCTCTCTCTCTGTCTCTGTCTCTCTCTCTCTTCCTCTCTCTCTCTCTTCCCCTCTCTCTCTCTCTCTCTCTCTCTCTCTCTCTCTCTCTCTCTCTCTTTCCCTCTCTCCCCCTCTCTCCCTCTCCTCCTCTCCTCCCAGTTCCCATGATCCCCCTGCTTGGTAATGGTTCCAGCTGTGAGTAACAGATGTTTGATCTGCTTGTAATGGTTCCCTATCCCCCATAAGGCCCAGCCAGGGACAGGTGCAGGGGAACAGAACGATGGTGTGGAGCCAAATGGCACCCTATTCCCTGTATAGTGCACTACTTTAGACGAGGGCCCCTAAAGCTCTGGTCAAAAGTAGTGCACTATGTAGGAGATAGGGTGCCATTTGGGAGACAGACAATGACTGCAGACCCAAGAGCCAGGGAGCAGTGCTGCAGTTGAAATAATACTGACGTGAAATATGTATGGAAATATGGCGAGAAATATGTTGAGAAATATGTTGAGAATTATGTAGCAGTTGGTAGATATATCCTACAGAGTACAGTGGACCATGGTAAAGGTTTAAGGTCCTCTGTAACTCAGTTGGTAGATATATCCTACAGAGTACAGTAGACATTGGTAAAGGCTTGAGGTCCTCTGTAACTCAGTTGGTAGATATATCCTACAGAGTACAGTAGACATTGGTAAAGGCTTGAGGTCCTCTGTAACTCAGTTGGTAGATATATCCTACAGAGTACAGTAGACATTGGTAAAGGCTTGAGGTCCTCTGTAACTCAGTTGGTAGATATATCCTACAGAGTACAGTAGACATTGGTAAAGGCTTGAGGTCCTCTGTAACTCAGTTGGTAGATATATCCTACAGAGTACAGTAGACATTGGTAAAGGCTTGAGGTCCTCTGTAACTCAGTTGGTAGATATATCCTACAGAGTACAGTGGACCATGGTAAAGGCTTGAGGTCCTCTGTAGCTCAGTTGATAGCAGTG
This sequence comes from Coregonus lavaretus, assembly GCF_964263955.1. Classification (NCBI taxonomy): domain Eukaryota; kingdom Metazoa; phylum Chordata; class Actinopteri; order Salmoniformes; family Salmonidae; genus Coregonus; species Coregonus lavaretus. The sequence goes on from NW_028158302.1 coordinate 32,152, forward strand.
GCAATCATATTTTGTAATATTAGATTGGTGGTTAGATCGCTCTGTGTGGCCAGCCAACACGTTGTGATGTATAGATCTTATCACAGAACGTCCTATCACTGGCTACATGATTTGACATGTGGTCCTACTATCATAGTTTAGCCTGGTCCTACTATCATAGTTTAGCCTGGTCCTACTATCATAGTTTAGCCTGGTCCTACTATCATAGTTTAGCCTGGTCCTACTATCATAGTTTAGCCTGGTCCTAATATCATAGTTTAGCCTGGTCCTACTATCATAGTTTAGCCTGGTCCTACTATCATAGTTTAGCCTGGTCCCACTATCATAGTTTAGCCTGGTCCTACTATCATAGTTTAGCCTGGTCCTACTATCATAGTTTAGCCTGGTCCTACTATCATAGTTTAGCCTGGTCCTACTATCATAGTTTAGCCTGGTCCTACTATCATAGTTTAGCCTGGTCCTAATATCATAGTTTAGCCTGGTCCTACTATCATAGTTTAGCCTGGTCCTACTATCATAGTTTAGCCTGGTCCTACTATCATAGTTTAGCCTGGTCCTAATATCATAGTTTAGCCTGGTCCTACTATCATAGTTTAGCCTGGTCCTAATATCATAGTTTAGCCTGGTCCTACTATCATAGTTTAGCCTGGTCCTACTATCATAGTTTAGCCTGGTCCTACTATCATAGTTTAGCCTGGTCCCACTATCATAGTTTAGCCTGGTCCTGGTCCTACTATCATAGTTTAGCCTGGTCCTACTATCATAGTTTAGCCTGGTCCTACTATCATAGTTTAGCCTGGTCCTACTATCATAGTTTAGCCTGGTCCTACTATCATAGTTTAGCCTGGTCCTACTATCATAGTCTAGCCTGGTCCTACTATCATAGTTTAGCCTGGTCCTACTATCATAGTTTAGCCTGGTCCTACTATCATAGTTTAGCCTGGTCCTACTATCATAGTTTAGCCTGGTCCTACTATCATAGTTTAGCCTGGTCCTGGTCCTACTATCATAGTTTAGCCTGGTCTGTCTGAATTGATTCAGATCATAATAAAGTTTAAAAAAAACAACAACAAAAAACTGCATACGTCTGCACAAGATAAGCCACCAGGAAGTTAATACTGCATATGTCTGCACAAGATAAGCCACCAGGAAGTTAATACTGCATGTGTCTGCACAAGATAAACCACCAGGAAGTTAATACTGCATGTGTCTGCACAAGATAAGCCACCAGGAAGTTAATACTGCATGTGTCTGCACAAGATAAGCCACCAGGAAGTTAATACTGCATATGTCTGCACAAGATAAGCCACCAGGAAGTTAATACTGCATATGTCTGCACAAGATAAGCCACCAGGAAGTTATTACTGCATATGTCTGCACAAGATAAGCCACCAGGAAGTTATTACTGCATATGTCTGCACAAGATAAGCCACCAGGAAGTTAATACTGCATACGTCTGCACAAGATAAGCCACCAGGAAGTTAATACTGCATACGTCTGCACAAGATAAGCCACCAGGAAGTTAATACTGCATACGTCTGTACAAGATAAGCCACCAGGAAGTTAATACTGCACATGTCTGCACAAGGTAAGCCACCAGGAAGTTAATAACGGACAGATCGAATTATATCGTGATGACAGACAATGCAAATAAACCCAGTGAATTTCCCTGACCAAAATGGCTCAAGCTATTATTGGACAGTTTCTGGTAGTCCCTCCTTGTTTCAGTCCGTTTTCTTCCGTTTTGTGCCTGATGAATACACCCCCGTTGTCCAATGCTTGAGGTCCGTCTGACTGATGAATGCTAAGAAAAGTACTCCATTCATTTAAAAAACATTTAAAACAGAATCAAACAACTATCAGAGTCTCTTGATCTTCTCATAACATAACACCAATATACAAACAGTTTGAGGGCCTCGATCAATCAGACAGTCTAGCAGTTTGAGAGCATCGATCAATCAATCAGTCTAGCAGTTTGAGAGCATCGATCAATCAGACAGTCTAGCAGTTTGAGGGCATCGATCAATCAGACAGTCTAGAAGTTTGAGGGCATCGATCAATCAGACAGTCTAGCAGTTTGAGAGCATCGATCAATCAGACAGTCTAGCAGTTTGAGAGCATCGATCAATCAGACAGTCTAGAAGTTTGAGGGCATCGATCAATCAGACAGTCTAGAAGTTTGAGGGCATCGATCAATCAGACAGTCTAGAAGTTTGAGAGCATCGATCAATCAGACAGTCTAGAAGTTTGAGAGCATCGATCAATCAGACAGTCTAGCAGTTTGAGGGCATCGATCAATCAAGACAGTCTAGCAGTTTGAGGGCATCGATCAATCAGACAGTAGTAGCAGTTTGAGAGCATCGATCAATCAAGACAGTCTAGCAGTTTGAGAGCATCGATCAATCAGACAGTCTAGCAGTTTGAGGGCGTCGATCAATCAGACAGTCTAGCGGTTTGAGAGCATCGATCAATCAGACAGTCTAGCAGTTTGAGGGCGTCGATCAATCAGACAGTCTAGAAGTTTGAGGGCATCGATCAATCAGACAGTCTAGAAGTTTGAGGGCATCGATCAATCAGACAGTCTAGAAGTTTGAGAGCATCGATCAATCAGACAGTCTAGCAGTTTGAGGGCATCGATCAATCAGACAGTCTAGAAGTTTGAGGGCATCGATCAATCAGACAGTCTAGCAGTTTGAGGGCATCGATCAATCAGACAGTAGTAGCAGTTTGAGAGCATCGATCAATCAAGACAGTCTAGCAGTTTGAGAGCATCGATCAATCAGACAGTCTAGCAGTTTGAGGGCGTCGATCAATCAGACAGTCTAGCGGTTTGAGAGCATCGATCAATCAGACAGTCTAGCGGTTTGAGAGCATCGATCAATCAGACAGTCTAGCAGTTTGAGAGCTTCGATCAATCAGTCTAGCAGTTTGAGGGCATCGATCAATCAGACAGTCTAGCAGTTTGAGGGCATCGATCAATCAGACAGTCTAGCAGTTTGAGAGCATCGATCAATCAGACAGTCTAGCAGTTTGAGGGCATCGATTAATCAGACAGTCTAGCAGTTTGAGAACACTGATCAATCAGACAGTCTAGCAGTTTGAGAGCATCGATCAATCAGTCAGTCTAGCAGTTTGAGAACACTGATCAATCAGACAGTCTAGCATTTTGACGGCAACTTCAACAGCTTCCGTTGGGACATGATTAAATCACTTGCTGTCAACATATCAGGCCTGTTTTTGTCCTAAATGGCTACACGGCTCTGGTCAAAATGAACACACTATGTAGGGAATAGGGTGGCATTAGGATCACAGCCCATATCTAACCCTCCTGGAGTTTGTACGTCAGCCTCCTGTGTCAACCAAACCCTGGACTTATTTACGTCGTAAATGTTTGTTTGTTGTTTGTTATTGTTGTTTTCTGTTTACTGTCTGTCTGTCCGTCCGTCCGCCCGCCCGCCCGTCCGTCCGTCCGTCCATCCATCCCTCTGTCTGTCTGTCTGTCTGTCTGTCTGTCTGTCTGTCTGTCTGTCTGTCTGTCTGTCTGTCTGTCTGTCTGTCTGTCTGTCTGTCTGTCTGTCTGTCTGTCTGTCTGTCTGTCTGTCTGTCTGTCTGTCTGTCTGCCTGTCTGCCTGTCTGCCTGTCTGTCTGTCTGTCTGTCTGTCTGTCTGTCTGTCTGTCTGTCTGTCTGGACCACCTAATGTCTCTGTGTCAGTCTCCTCCTCCCTCACCACCCTGCTGTACTGAAGGGTGTGTGAGTGTTCCTGTCAGGGCGTGGCAGTCTCCTGCTGTACTGAAGGGGTGTGTGAGTGTACCTGTCAGGGCGTGGCTGAGGTGTGACAGGTAGAGGTGACTCCTGTGGTGTTTCTATCTGCTGTGCTGCACTACAGGAGACTGTGGGAGAACCAAGGGTCACACACACACACACACACACACACACACACACACACACACACACACACACACACACACACACACACACAGACACACACACACACACACACACACACACACACACACACACACACACACACACACACACACACACACACACACACACACACCTAGGCTCACACACACACACACACACCTAGGCTCACACACACACACACACACACCTAGGCTCACACACACACACACACACACACACACACACACACACACACACACACACCTAGGCTCACACACACCTGGGCTCACACACACACACCTAGGCTCACACTCACCTGGGCTCACACACACACACCTAGGCTCACACACACACACACACACACACACACACACACACACACACACACACACACACACACACACACACACAGACACACACACACACACACACACACACACACACACACACACACACACACACACACACACACACACACACACACACACACACACACACCTGGGCTCACACACAAACACCTAGGATCACACACACACACACACACACACACACACACACACACCTAGGCTCACACACCCCTTCAGACAAGGATACATCTGAAACGGCAACCGTAGGTTAGTGCTATCCAGAATCCTCGGGACGTCCCTACCTTAAACCCTTAACACTTACCCTTACCCTTACCATACCCTTACCTAACCCTAACCTTAACCCTTACCTTAACCGTTTTACATTTTTACTTGAATGGGGTGACGTCAGAGTTAAACTTCCCCAAGGATCCCAGTTAGACTTGTGCTAGGACTCGTAGTGCACTATACAGGGAACAGGGTGTCATTTGGAACGCAGACCCAGTGTGAGAACACTAAACAGTGACTACAGAGTCTTGCTCTGTGCTTCACTGAACATGTTATTGAGTCGAAGCCCCGTCCTGCTCCAGTTCCCCAGAACAACCAGTTAACATGTTATTGAGTCGAAGACCTGTCCTGCTCCAGTTCCCCAGAACAACCAGTTAGCAGGGGAGGAGAAGGCAGAAACCACTTCATCCACTCCAGAAGATACAACCAGTAGGCAGGGGAGGAGGAGGCAGAAATCACTTCATCCACTCCAGAAGATACAACCAGTTAGCAGGGGAGGAGGAGGCAGAAACCACTTCATCCACTCCAGAAGATACAACCAGTTAGCAGGGGAGGAGGAGGCAGAAACCACTTCATCCACTCCAGAAGATACAACCAGTTAGCAGGGGAGGAGGAGGCAGAAACCACTTCATCCACTCCAGAAGATACAACCAGTTAGCAGGGGAGGAGGAGGCAGAAATCACTTCATCCACTCCAGAAGATACAACCAGTTAGCAGGGGAGGAGGAGGCAGAAACCACTTCATCCACTCCAGAAGATACAACCAGTTAGCAGGGGAGGAGGAGGCAGAAATCACTTCATCCACTCCAGAAGATACAACCAGTTAGCAGGGGAGGAGGAGGCAGAAACCACTTCATCCACTCCAGAAGAAACAACCAGATACAGTGAGCACCATAATTCATTGGACAGTGACATTTTTTTTGTTATTTTGGTTCTGTGCTCTAGCACTTTGAGTTTGAAAGGATACAATGACAATGAGGGTGGAGTGCAGACTGTCAGCGTTAATATGAGGGTATTTTCATACCTATCAGATGAACCGTTTAGAAATGACAGCACCTTTTGTACATGCCCCCCCCCCCCCCCATTTTAAGGTACTAAAAGTATTTATTAAATTGGCTTCACAGATGTGTGTCGTTAGGCAGGTGTATTAATTTGTGTCGTTAGTGAATGCAGGAGAGCTGTTGATGAATAGTATTGATTCTAGACTTTGCTATTGCCTTTGGAGGTTGTTGTTGGGGGTGTGACAACACGAGGAAGACAGCAGCGTCGATGCAAATGAAGCCGGCCGTCATAAGGCTCAGAAATGAAAATCAATCAATCAATCAGGAACATTGCAAAAACCCTGGCCATGCCCAAGTCAACAGTTTGGTTCATCATTAACAAGAAAAAAATCAACCGGTGAACTCAATTATAGCCAAAAGACCCGGTAGACCAAGGAAGACCACTGTAGTGGATGAACCAGAGAATACTCTCTATGGTGAAGGAAACCCCCCCCCCCCCTGACAACAGCCCAACAGATCAAAAACACTCTCCTGGATGCAGGTGTAGATGTGTCAAAGTCTACCATACGTAGAAGACTACACCAGCAGGACTACAGAGGGTTACACTTCAAGATGCAAACCACTGATACGCCAGAAGAACAGAAAGGCCAGATTACAGTTTGCTAAAAAAGAGCCCCCAAGAGTTCTGGAAAAAAGTATTGTGGACAGATGAGACAAAAATGAACATTGTACCAGAGTGATGGAAAGAGGAAAGTGTGGAGAAAAAAAAAGAAATGCCCATGATCCAAAGCATACCACCTCATCCGTGAAACATGGTGGAGGGGGGTGGGTGTTATGGCTTGGGCCTGTATGGCTGCCAGTGGAACAGGCTCACTTGTCTTCATCGATGATGTGACTGCAGACAGAAGTAGAACAATGAATTCTGAAGTCTACAGAAATATTTTATCTGCTCGGATAAAACCAAATGCCTCCAAACTCATCGGACGGCACTTCATCATGCAACAAGACAATGACCCTAAACATACTGCTAGAGCAACAAAGGGGTTTTTTGATGGCCAAAAAGTGGAAAATCCTTGACTGGCCGAGTCAATCACCAGATCTGAATCCAATTGAACATGCATTTTACATGCTGAAGAGGAGACTGAAGGCAATAAGTCCCCGAAACAAGCAGGAACTGAAGATGGCTGCAGGACAGGCCTGGCA
>NW_028158301.1:0-1000 GCF_964263955.1 Coregonus lavaretus
ACTTGTCTTTATATATCTGAAAGGTCCAGTATCTGGAAGGTATTGCTGCCAACTTGTCTTTATATATCTGAAAGGTACAGTATCTGGAAGGTATTGCTGCCAACTTGTCTTTATATATCTGAAAGGTACAGTATCTGGAAGGTATTGCTGCCAACTTGTCTTTATATATCTGAAAGGTCCAGTATCTGGAAGGTATTGCTGCCAACTTGTCTTTATATATCTGAAAGGTACAGTATCTGGAAGGTATTGCTGCCAACTTGTCTATATATCTGAAAGGTCCAGTATCTGGAAGGTATTGCTGCCAACTTGTCTTTATATCTGAAAGGTACAGTATCTGGAAGGTATCGCTGCCAACTTGTCTTTATATATCTGAAAGGTACAGTATCTGGAAGGTATTGCTGCCAACTTGTCTTTATATCTGAAAGGTCCAGTATCTGGAAGGTATTGCTGCCAACTTGTCTTTATATCTGAAAGGTCCAGTATCTGGAAGGTATTGCTGCCAACTTGTCTTTATATCTGAAAGGTCCAGTATCTGGAAGGTATTGCTGCCAACTTGTCTTTATATATCTGAAAGGTACAGTATCTGGAAGGTATTGCTGCCAACTTGTCTTTATCTGAAAGGTCCAGTATCTGGAAGGTATTGCTGCCAACTTGTCTTTATATATCTGAAAGGTCCAGTATCTGGAAGGTATTGCTGCCAACTTGTCTTTATATATCTGAAAGGTACAGTATCTGGAAGGTATTGCTGCCAACTTGTCTTTATATCTGAAAGGTACAGTATCTGGAAGGTATTGCTGCCAACTTGTCTTTATATATCTGAAAGGTCCAGTATCTGGAAGGTATCGCTGCCAACTTGTCTTTATATCTGAAAGGTACAGTATCTGGAAGGTATTGCTGCCAACTTGTCTTTATATCTGAAAGGTCCAGTATCTGGAAGGTATTGCTGCCAACTTGTCTTTATATCTGAAAGGTCCAGTATCTGGAAGGTATTGCTGCCAAC
>NW_028158300.1:0-24837 GCF_964263955.1 Coregonus lavaretus
TTGTGTGTGAAGATTTTTCACTCTTTTTGCTGGTTTTGAGCGAAACAGGAGCTAGCTAGCAACAGCAGCAGACAAACAAAAATGGTTGCCATGGCAACGGTGCAGCAGAACAGAGCAGCAGCAGCAGTAGTAGCAGAGCCCACAGGCACCATGTCCCCACTCCCCCTCAGCGCTGAGTCCATTCTCTACCCTCCAGAGGCCAAAAATGACACAACAAGGAAAGCTTTTAAACAGAATCTACTAAAGGGGACGCCAGAAACCCTTTTCACAGACCTCTACAAAAACGATCTGAGTAATGTGAGTGACACATGCCCTCCCACAAGACAAACTCCACCAGCACCAGCCTCACCCCCACTATCCACACCTAAAACGGCACATTAAGCACCTCTCTTCCCACCATAGTGGAGGACACGCCCCAGGAGGAGAGCGACCCCCTCAGTGCAGAGCAGGCTCAGGCCCTCCTCACCACCATGGCTGCCATGAGGGATCAGTTCACCAAACTGGAGGGGGAGGTGGTCCTGCTCAGGGAGAGTGTGAGCAAACAGCAACCAGACATCCACACCTTAGAGGAGCTCCTAACCAAGGTGTGGACAGAGCAGGACAGCAGCCTTACAACACAGCTGAAAGAAGTTCAGCAAGAGAGAGACAGACTCAAGAGAGAGCTGGCTGATCTAACAAAGGAGGTGAGAGAGCTCCAAAAAGACAGGCAGAGCAGTAATAACAAGCTGACCACACTAAGAGAGGAGCTGCAGGAGAGAAAGAGAACAGAGGACAGGCTGCAGGAGCAGCTAGATCACCACTCTATGACCTGCCCTCACACAGCAGAGGAGCCCACCTCAACCAGCCAGGCCTCCCCAGCCCTGCCGGCTGCATGCCTCCCCCCCAGCCCACAGAAAAGCCTCCAACTGACAGCGGCACCGACACAGACCAGCCACACCCCAGCTCCAACACCCACCAGCCCCAACTCTTCCCCCTCCAGTCCAGAAGAAACACTGGCTGAGAATGTCCTGTTGATGGACTCAAATGGGAAGTTTGTCCAGGAGAAGAAACTTTTCCCTAGACACAAAACGAGAAAGGTGTGGTGACCAACAACGCAGAGTGCCATGGCGCTGCTTGATAAGGCCCAGCTCGGGTCGCCAAGCCACATATTCATACACACCGGAAGCAACGACCTGCGTGCTCAGAAGGAGAGGGTGGCGACTTCACTACGGGGAGTGATTGAGAAGGCCTCCGCAATCTTCCCCAACTCAAGGATCGTGGTGTCAACCCTTCTACAGAGGAAGGACTTCCACCCTGCCACAATCCAAAAAATAAACGCCAGCCTCTCCCGGGACTGTGCCCTGCGACCCAATGTACACCTGGCCCACCATCCCACCCTCGATCTGGAATGTCTCTATGACCATGTTCACCTGTACAGGGAGACAGTCCTCATCCTTGCTAAGACTCTCAAGGACGTCGCTTTAAACCTCATCCCGACCTCTCCACCCAGGAACAGCGGAGCAATCTCCACCCCCCCGAGATCACCGAGACAACACCCCGGACCAGCACCCTGGACCCCACAGCCACGGCCACAGCACCACCAACCTCAATGTCCACCACAGCCAGCGCAGCACAGACCACCCCAGCCCAGCTTCAGACCCACCCAGACGAGGCCTAACACCCCCCTCCCCCCCACCGCAGACCCACACCTGGAGGAGCCACAGCCCGGCAGACAGAGCTATGCACAAGCTGTGAGAGGAGCAACTGGCCCAGCTCCCACCAACGAAATGAGTGACATCAAACAAATGCTGAATCTACTATGCTCACATGTGATAGGCCGAGGGTCATGGCAAGATGAGCACAATAACTCCACCATCCTCACACTACATCCACCCAAGTGGCATGACACAAATACTATTTTAAATAATAAAGAAAGCACATTTGCATAATAAGAGTTTACGTTAATTGAAAAATCCTATTTTAATAGTTCTTGTTGGATTGTGAGTGTTTATCTCATTTTGAAGGTAAAGAAAAAACTGTTATAAAGTCTTTTTATGTTGCATGTTGGAATTTACAAGGATTGAAGTCCTCTGCTTTTGGGCTAAAGAGCAGAAACCCAGACTTCCTTAAATAAATTGATGATGTTGATATTGTAGTACTACAGGAAACATGGTGCAGAGGTGACGTGTCCACTGGCTGTCCACTAGGTTATAGGAAGATAATCATACCATCCACCAAATTAAAAGGAATCACACAGGGCAGAGACTCAGGGGGAATGCTAGTATGGTATACATCTGAACTAACTAATTCAATCGAATTGATCAAAACAACAAGGAGGCTATCTTAACAGATAAAAACGTCTTCCTCTGTGCTACATACATTCCCCCCTCAGAGTCACCCTACTTCAATTAAGAGAGTTTCTCCATTCTAGAGAGGGAGATTAGTCACTTTCAGGCGAAAGGCAATGTGCTGGTATGTGGAGATCTGAATGCTAGAACAGCAGACGAACTAGACACTATTAACAGTCATGGGGACAAACACCTACCGGGAAGCAACAACCTTTCCCTCCCCACATACCCCCCCAGAAACAACTATGACAAAGTGAAAAACAAAAATGGAATACAGCTCCTGAAGCTCTGTCGAACACTGGGTCTGTATATAGTCAATGGTAGGCTAAGAGGGGACTCTTTTGGTAGGTACACCTACAGCTCATCTCTTGGCAGCAGTACTGTAGACTACTTCATCACCGACCTCAACCCAGAGTCTCTCAGAGCCTTCACAGTCAGCCCACTAACACCTCTCTCAGACCACAGTAAAATCACAGTGTATCTGAGAAGAGCAGAACCCAATCATGAAGCATCACGGCCCAATAAATTACATGGTACTAAACAGACCTATAGATGGAGTGCAAACAGTACAGAAATCTACCAAAAAGCAATTAGTAGCCAAAAAATACAATCTCTCCTGGACAACTTTTTAGCCTTAACATTCTCCTACAGCCATGAAGGGGTACATTTGGCCATTTGGAACATAAACTTTATATTTGACAAATTAGCCTCCTTGGCTAATCTTAAGAAATAAGAGAAAACCAAAAATAATAGATAATGAAAAATGGTTTGATAATGATTGCAAAAATCTAAGAAAGTCATTGAGAAATATATCTAATCAAAAACACAGAGACCGAGACAACAAAAATATACGCCTTCAATATGGGGAAACACTGAAGCAATACAAACACACCCTAAGAACAAAAAGGAACAGCACATTAGAAATCAGCTGGATGTGATTGAGGAATCCATAGAATCAAACCACTTCTGGGAGAATTTGAATAAATTAAACAAACCTCATAATGAGGAATTGGCTATCCAAAATGGGGATATGTGGAGAAATCACTTTGCAAACCTCTACAGCAATATAACAAAGAGCCCAGAACAACAAGATATACAAGAAAAATTACAAATCCTTGAATCAGCAGTCAAAGACTATCAGAATCCTGTGGATACCCCAATTACAGAACAATAATTATTGGAAAAACTTTGCACTCTCCAACCCAAAAATACCTGTGGTGCTGATGGTATTTTAAATGAAATGATCAAATATACAGACCACAAATTCAAATTGGCTTTACTCAAACTCTTCAACATTATCCTAACTGCAGGTATTTTCCCCGATATTTGGAACCAAGGATTGATCACACCAATATATAAAAATTTAGACAAATTTGACCCAAATAATTACAGAGGAATTTGCGTTAACAGCAACTTGGGGAAAATTATCTGCAGTACCATAAACAGCAGACTACATAATTTCCTTGATGAACACAACGTCCTAAACAGAAGCCAGATTGGATTTGTAAAAAATTATCGTTGACATGTACAGAGAGGGAGAGAGAGAGAGGGGGGGAGATTGAGAGAGGGGGAGAGAGAGAGCGCGAGAGAGAGAGAGAGAGAGAGAAGGGGGGAGAGAGAGAGAAAGAGAGGGAGGGAGAGAGAGAGAGAGAGAGAGAGAGAGAGAGAGAGAGAGAGAGAGAGAGAGAGAGAGAGAGAGAGAGAGAGAGAGGGAGAAAGAGTGAGAGATAGAGTGTGTGTAGAATCTCACCGTGAAGCTGTTGTTAACATTCTTAGTGCTGGACTCGGCCACACTGGCATCAGATAGGTCCACCTCGTCAAATATCAGTGACTGCAGAGAGGAGAGAACGGAGAGGAGAGAGGAGAGGAGAGAGGTGAGAGGAGAGGAGAGGAGAGGAGAGGAGAGGAGAGGAGAGGAGAGGAGAGGAGAGGAGAGGAGAGGAGAGGAGAGGAGAGGAGAGGAGAGGAGAGGAGAGGAGAGGAGAGGAGAGGAGAGGAAAGAGGACAGGAGTAAGAGGTGAGCAGAGAGGAGAGAGGAGAGAGGAGAGAGGAGAGAGGAGAAAGGAGAGGTGAGAAGAGAGAGGAGAGGAGAGGAGAGGTGAGAAGAGAAGAGAGAGGAGAGGAGAGGAGAGGAGAGGAGAGGAGAGGAGAGGAGAGGAGAGGAGAGGAGAGGAGAGGAGAGGAGAGGAGAGGAGAGGAGAGGAGAGGAGAGGAGAGGAGAGGAGAGGAGAGGAGAGGAGAGGAGAGGAGAGGAGAGAGATGAAAGAAGAGAGAGGAGAGAGGAGAGAGGAGAGAGGAGAGGAGAGATGAGAGGAGGAAGAGGAAAACAGAACAACAGAACGACTACTCAGAGTATGATAAAACACACAAAATGCTAAAATACACAAAACATATCTTATCTCAGCCTGTGACTTCTATGAAGGACGTTCTATGGGAGTCTTATCTTAAATAATGACTTTAGGGTTGGGGTCAATCTCCACTTGACCTAGAACAAAAAAAGAAAAAGCCATTTTGAAATCATAATGGGACAAATACTGACTTGAGAGCTGTGCACACTACTACAATGTTCGTCCACTTTTCCCTATAGATCACAATGCATTATTATATAAAGTCTGACTTAAAAGCCCTTCAACATCTGAAGTTAAGATTCAGTCCCTAATGAATACAAATCCAACTGACCCCAACCCTGAATCTTAGTGTGCATTTACACAGGCAGCTAAATTCTGATCGTTTTCCACTCATTGGTCTCTTGACCAATCAGATCAATAATTGACCAGTCAGGTCAATAATTGACCAATCAGATCAATAATTGGTCTGCCTGTCCATCTTGCAGTATCACATATTTCCTCTATAAGCATGAAGAGCTTTAAGCGTCATACATGATCGTATGTTCGATCAGGGCTAGTCAACCTTCCTACAGGGCGTGCAGGGTTTTGCTCCAGCCCTGCTAAAACACCTCTGATTCAGCTAATCAGCTGCTGGTCAGGACCTTGATTAACTTAATAAGGGGTGTTGGCTCAGGGCCGGATCAAAAGCCTGCACCCCCAGTACAGCTCTCCAGGAGGAGGGTTGGCCATCCCTTTGATCTGTTAACTGCTGTATCTATTAACTTATGTATTATCATACACTATGTGTACACATCATATGTTAACAGGTGAGAAGATAATAAGCTTGGAGTCTATGGTGGTAGTAATGGTATTAAGAAGCAGGCCAAAGCACCACGTTAATGATGGTCAGTGATAGATTCAACGTAGGCCAAGTAACTGTAGACCTGATGGTTTCGACTGAAGCATGGCTGATATTTATCCCACTTCTGGCACAGACTCACTGCTGCTACTGATTGAGCTGGTCCTAGCCTGGCCTCTCACCACAACCACACACACGTACACACACACACACACACAGATACACACAAAACACGCATGCATGCACACACACACACACACACACTGAATGAGAGTAGATGAACCCAAGTCAATGTTGGAACAGCCCCAGTCAGTCAGTCAGTAGAGAGCAGACGAGCCAGGACCTGCTAATAGGATCAACATGATATCTAAGCACAACTTGCCTGATGATGACATCACTACTGCTTGCCCTGCCTCCCGCCTTGCTCTTAAAGGGCCGGAGGCCAACTACACTGCAGCTGCAGCTGGTAGAGGAATGCCCCTAGTGCGTGTGTGTGTGTGTGTCCTTAAAAACTGCAGCTGTCAGAGAAACGTGCCATTTATGACCCACACTCCTGGTCCGGTTTAACAGCAGGGTGGGGACACCAGAGAGTCTGTGTGTGTGTTGGGGACACCAGAGAGTCTGTGTGTGGCATGCCAACATAAACATTGCCCCCTTTTCCAGGACTCTTGGCTGTCATGACATGGCTGGCATCGCGTGAGTGTGAGTCTGTTTGTGAGGTCTCAGCAATGACACACACGCGCACGCACACACTCCCTCCCACACACACACACACACACACACACACCATTCTAATCAACTAACACACAGCAGGATGTATTGGGCGTCCATTACAGAGACGGTGTAGACCAGGACCCTGTTCAAACACTTAAAAAACCTTCTATCGTCCCTGTCTTGAACTAGTCATTCATCTGTACGTGATTGGATAAGGGAAACCATTTAAACTAATCCAATTACTTCAAGGAAAGGAGGAAGGAAGTTTGGAACAGGGTCCAGGTCAGTGTTTCCCAACTCCAGTCCTCGAGTACGCCCAACAGCACACATTTAGTTCTGGGGAAGGTGGTAAAACTCTGGTCCACTGTGGGCCAGCTGGTTTAACTGAGGTACTCAGAAATGTTACGTTGACACTTCATCTAATCAGATATATTCACTGACGAAGAGGTAGGAAGAACTACAGGACTGTAGCCCTCGAGAACTGGATTTACAGTGTTACAGCCTTAAATGGGAATAGAGCTTTAAGGCAGAGTAGAGCCTTACACCAGAGTCTACAGCAGGGTTCATAAACTATTTTCAGCCGCGGGCCGATTTTTTCTTGAGCGGATGGTTGGGGTCCGGAACATAATTACAAATAATTTGTAGACCGCAAATTGATCGCAAGAAGCCCAAACAGATATAGTATTGGACTAAAACATAATAATTTCAAACCTTGCTTAAATTTGTATCCGATCACGTCTCTCTATTATGCGTGGGAATACTTTGGAACAGATTTCCAAAATTAAAATAAATCACTTGGAGCTGAATTGCTGGTTTCTACAGTCTTTTTTGTCCAATAATTAAACAATATATATGTTAAAAAAATTGTTTTATTATTTTTTGCTCAGAAAACTTGAGGGAACAAATCAAACCACCTACAGGCCAAATTCCCGCCAGTTGGGTAACCCTGGTCTAGAGCCTTAAATCAGAGTCTAGAGCCTAAAGTCAGCATCTAGAGCCATAAATCCAAGTCTAGCGCCTTAAGTCAGATTCTAGAGCCTAAAGTCAGTTTTTAGAGCCTTAAGTGAGATTCTATAGCCTAAAGTCAGTGTATATAGTCATACATCAGAGTCTAGAGCCTTAAATCAGAGTCTAGAGCCTAAAGTCAGTGTCTAGAGCCATAAATCAAAGTCTAGAGGCTTAAATCAGAGTCTAGAGCCTCAAGTCAGCATCTAGAGCCAGAAATCAGACTCTAGAGCCTTAAGTCAGATTCTAGAGCCTAAAGTCCGTTTTTAGAGCCTTAAATCAGAGTCTAGAGCCTTAAGTCAGTCTTGAGCCTTAAGTCAGATTATAGACCTAAAGTCAGAGTCTAGAGCCTTAAGTCAGTGTCTAGAGCCTTATGTCAGATTCTAGAGCCTTAAATCTGAGTTTAGAGCCTTAAATCAGAGTCAAGGGGTGGTGTGGGCGAGGATGGGATGGTGCTAAAGTGGTCCGGTCCTGGTGCTGCAGCTGACCCGTATCGACATCAGACCTTCCTCGGATCCGCTAGCCGGTGGAGTGCGACGAGGCCCTGCCCAGCACACGGACAGGACCCTCCAACATACACGACTCCTGGACACACCGCGCAGCGCCCGCTCCTGCCACCGGGCCAGGGCACTGCCAGTCTGGGAGGTTAGGGGTTAGAGGTTAGGAGATAGGGATAAAGGGAATGCCAGACAGACTGATAGGTTAGCGCAGGAGCGGGAGATTAGACATGACTGGAAGCCAGGATTAGTGGTAAGGGGTTAAGTTTCAGGACTCCTGCCAATGAGCCATGGGAGGGGGTTTGGGTCTGGGGTTATGCAGGTAAGAAGGTTAAGAGTTATGGGTTCGGGGTCAGAGGTAAGTTAAAACAGTTATGAGGGTTAGGGGTTAGGACAGGATAGGGTAGGAGAGGTGTTAGGGGTTCTGGAGTTAAGAATGTTAGAGGTTATGTAGGTGAGGGGTAACGGGATGCAGGAGAGAGAGGTCAGGGTTTAGGGTCAAAGGACAGAGGGGTAAGAAGTTTTAGGGATAGTTCTGAGTATATAATTAGTGGTAAGGGCAGTCTTCAATAATGGTCCTAGAGAGCTAGAGGGTGTGTTGCAGGCTTTTGTCCCAGCCCTGCATTAACACACCTGGTTCAACTACTAAAGGCTGTGGTACAGTATATAGGCTGTCTATCTGCCATGTGCTGTTGCTGGGCCTCTAGACTGGGCTGCTATGGGAGTCAGTGAGAGACAGTATTATTTTTCTGTCTACGTACAGTGCATTCGGAAAGTAATCAGACCCCTTCACTTTTTCCACATTTTGTTACGTTACAGCCTTATTCTAAAATGGACTACTTTATTTGTTTTGCTCATCAATCTACACACAATACTCCACAATGACAAAGCAAAAACTGGTTTTTAGACATTTGTGCAAATTTATAAAAAATTAAAAACTGAAATATTACATTTACATAAGTACTCAGACCCTTTACTCAGTACTTTGTTGAAGCACCTTTGGCAGTGATTACAGCCTCGAGTCTTCTTGTGTATGACGCTACGAGCTTGGCACACCTGTACTTGGGGAGTTTCTCCCATTTCTCCCAGCTTTGTCAGGTTGGATGGGGAGCGTCGCTGCACAGCTATTTTCAGGTCTCTCCAGAGATGTTCGATCAGGTTCAAGTCCGGACTCTGGCTGGGCCAATCAAGGACATTCAGAGACTTGTCCCGAAGCCACTCCTGCATTGTCTTGGCTGTGTGCTTAGGGTCGTTGTCCTGTTGGAAGTTGAACCTTCACCCTAGTCTGAGGTCCTGAGCACTCTGGGGCAGGTTTTCATCAAGGATCTCTCTGTACTTTGCTCCATTCATCTTTCCCTCGATCCTGACTAGTCTCCTAGTCCCAACCGCTGAAAAACATCCCTGCAGCATGATGCTGCCACCACCATGCTTCACCGTAGGGATGGTGCCAGGTTTCCTCCAGATGTGACGCTTGGCATTCAGGCCAAAGAGTTCAATCTTGGTTTCATCAGACCAGAGAATCGGGTTCTTGGTCACCTCCCTGACCAAGGCCCTTCTCCCCTGATTGCTCAGTTTGGCTGGGCGGCCAGCTCTAGGAAGAGTCTTGGTGGTTTCAAACTTCTTCCATTTAAGAATGATGGAGGCCACTGTGTTCTTGGGGACCTTCAATGCTGCAGATTGTTTTTGGTACCCTTGCCCAGATCTGTGCCTTAACACAATCCTGTCTCGGAGCTCTACGGATAATTCCTTCGACCTCATGGCTTGGTTTTTGCTCTGACATGCACTGTCAACTGTGGGACCTTATATAGACAGGTGTGTGCCTTTCCAAATCATGTCCAATCAAGTGGTAGAAACTTCTCAAGGATGATCAATGGAAACAGGATGCACCTGAGCTCAATTTCGAGTCTCATGGCAAAGGGTCTTAATATTTATGTAAATAAGGTATTTCTGTTTTTTATTTTAAATACATTTGCAAACATTTCTAAAAACCTGTTTACACTTTGTCATTATGGGGTATTGTGTTCAGATTGATGAGGGGAAAAAATTATTTAATCCATTTTAGAATAAGGCTGTAACGTAACAAAATGTGGAAAAAGGGAAGGGGTCTGAATACTTTCCGAATGCACTATAAATGTTTGCATGTTTGTTTGTGTGTGTGTGTGTGTGTATGCGTGCATGTGTGTACCTTACCTTGGCATCTTTGGCGTAGTAGAGTGTACGTCCTCTCAGTTTAAAATAGCGTTTTTTCCACCTCTGGAATGAACTTGTCTGTTTCAGCAACAATCCCTCTTTCACACTGGTCTAGAAAGAGTGGGGTGGGGGGTGGGGGGTGGGGGGGTAGAAGAACATTGTTTAACCTCAATTCACATCTTTAATTGTCTGAATAGAGAAGTAAACTGACCCCATGTCAATCCATGAGTTCATACAATTATTAACAAATATCAAAAACCTAAAACACACAGACACACACACCCGTGGAGCCACACCCACACACACCCCTGGAGCCACACCCACACACACCCGTGGAGCCACACCCACACACACCCGTGGAGCCACACCCACACACACCCGTGGAGCACAGCATATGTATGACTCCAACCTAAGTGTATGTAAACTTCCGACTTCAACTGTATGTTGTACCCTCCAGGTAAAAGTAGCATGTCTTCATCTCTGTGGAAGTCCCAGTGACTGGCAGAATTAATCACGCCAGTCCTTCTTCTCCCATGCATGAAATTGGCACACACACACACACACACACACACACGCACACACACACAGTGCCCAAGCCTGTAGTCACTGAGCACACCTCTGTGTTTATCTACAGGAAACTCTGCTGAGATAAAAGTGTGTGTGTGTGTGTGTGTGTGTGTGTGTGTGTGTGTGTTTGCCAATTTCATGCATGGGAGAAGAAGGACTGGCGAAACAACAGAGAAGAAAAGAAAGGCCATTACAGATCCCTCGCTTCTCTGACCCAGTATAAACACACATCACTCACACTCAGGCCTGAGAGAGAGAGAGAGAGAGAGAGAGAGAGAGAGAGAGAGAGAGAGAGAGAGAGAGAGAGAGAGAGAGAGAGAGAGAGAGAGAGAGAGAGAGAGAGAGAGAGAGAGAGAGAGAGAGAGAGAGAGAGAGAGAGAGAGAGAGAGAGAGAGAGAGAGGAAGAACAGCATTTTATTCACTAGTTCTCACCCTCTTTTGTGGTTTGCACATGTTTTAACTCCTTTGACTAAATAAACATCTGTCTTCTCCTCTGAAGTTTGACATTACTTTAAGAGACCCTCACAATGTGTTAAAGAAGAGTGTTTGAGCGATGTTTCCCCTTTAAAAGCTTTTTCATGGGGACTTTAACAGGCAAACCAGAGAGAGAGAGAGATGTATGTACTGTATGTCAAATCAAATCAAACCAAATTGTATTTCTCAAAAATGCGGCAAATATAACAGGTGAAACCAAACTTTCCTGTGAAATGCTTACTTACAAACCCTTAACCAACAATGCAGTTTTAAGAAAAATAAGAGTTAAGAAAATATTTACTAAATAAACTAAAGTTAAAAAAAGTAACACAATAAAATAACAATAACGAGGCTATATACAGGGGGTACCGGTACCGAGTCAATGTGCTGGGGTACAGGTTAGTTGAGGTAATTTAGGTAATATGTAAATGTAGGTAGGGGTAAATTGAGGGGGGGGGGTCAATGCAAATAGTCCGGGTAGCCATTTTATTAACTGTTCAGCAGTCTTATGGGTTGGGGGTAGAAGCTAAAGAGCATTTTGGACCTAGACTTGGCGCTCCAGTACCGCTTGCCGTGCGGTAGCAGAGAGAACAGTCTATGACTAGGGTGGCTGGAGTCTTTGACATGTGTGTGTGTGTGTGTTTCCTACAGGTTATCCGGTCTCTGGGACTCCTTTGGTGGAGCCAATGTGACAACTTAGATCAGCTCTCTCCTTCCGACGATAAACACACACACACGGAAACGCTGGGTGACGAACACCACTCTGGGGGCACACAGGGGAGGGGGGCACACACAGGGAGGGCTATTTTTAGCAGAGGAAATGTGCTCTTTGAGGGGAGAATTACAAACAGAGACGGAGGCTTGTAGCTGACATTCTGGCTGTCCACCAGCTGTGTCAACTTAAACCCATCCGCCACACTGTCTCACTAATGACATACAGCCTGTGTCTAACTCACTGTCTCACTAACTAAAACAGACTGGCTACGGATAACTCACTGTCTCACTAACTAACACAGCCTCGCTACGGCTAACTCACTGTCTCACTAACTAACACAGCCTCGCTACGGCTAACTCACTGTCTCACTAACGACATATAGCCTGGCTAAGGCTAATGACACATGCGTTCGCTACCGCTAACTGTATGTTTTGTAGAGGATACCACTTTGAGCAAATAACTAGAAATCACTCATTTTCAATGGAAGGGGAATACACCAGTGGTGTAAAGTACTTCAGTAAGAATACTTTAAAGTACTACTTAAGTCATTTTTGGGGGTATCTTTACTTTACTATTTATATTTTTGACAACTTTTACTTTTACTTGTTACATTTAGAATGCTTAGCATGACAGGAAAATGGTCCAATTCACGCACTTATCAAGAGAACATCCCTGGTCATCCATACTGCCTCTGATCTGGCGGACGCACTAAACACAAATGCTTTGTTTGTAAATGATGTCCGAGTGTTGGAGTTTGCCCCTGGCTATCTGTAAAAAAATGAATTTTAAAAATTGTGCCGTCTGCTTTGCTTAATATAAGGAATGTGAAATAATTTTTGCTTTTACTTTTGATACTTAAGTATATTTTAACAATTACATTTACTTTTGATACTTAAGTATATTTAAAACCAAATACTTTTAGACTTTTACTTAAGTAGCATTTTGCTGGGTGACTTTCACTTTTACTTGAGTAATATTCTATTAAGGTATTTTTAATTTTACTCCAGAATAACAGTTGGGTACTTTTTCCACCACTGGCATACACCAGGGCACTCTGCGAACATTGTCGATGTGACCAGAGTTGAGCAAAGTTCAACCTAATGCAAATATAGCTAGCACAATATAGATGGTATTGAAACTGAAACCGGCTGCCAGAAATGATCAATCATCTTTATGGTTAAAGTTAGGGTTGGGTTAGGTGAATCTGATCCTAGATATATGGTTATGGGCAGCTTCTACATCTACCCTATGCAGAGAGGCCCCAAGCCAAACACTGGCCAATTGGCTTGACTGTTTACATGCTTCAAATGTTTAATTCCCTCCCTTTACGTAGCAGCGTTTAAAGCCTAAATACCTCAACTGGATTAAGGTGAAATACCGCATTACGGACTACCCTATAAGGCAAACGCTGCTCGCCTGTGACGACTATCAAAGAACCAGTGCGTAAGGATTTAAATAGCGAGGGATACGCACAGCATATGATGTCACAGCCTTGTTATGGACCCCGTAGGGGAGGTAGGTAGCTGAGCAAGTACGCTCTACACTAGACACATCTTTTGACAATGGGACTGGGGTGGGTAGGTAGGTAGGCAAGTCAAGCAGAGTTCTGATCTGGTCACTTCTGCTGAATTTACAACACACACATGCACACAAACTCGCACACACACACACACACACACACACACACACATACACACTACACACACACACACGGCAGGAGCGTTTCTCCTCTCATAAGGCGCTTCTGTCACTCATCTAAAGGTCAAAACTGCTCTACACAGATGGGTTCACTGTCCAATGAAAAGGCTGCATGGCTAATCCAATCAGAGCTTTCGGAACACAGGGTTGACTGAGAGACATCATGAGGGCAGCATAACTGAGAGAGAGGATAGGAGCTAGAGTGTAAAACTAGCAGCAGCGAGTACATGGACTAAAAGAGTCCCGAAAAGACTTTACCAGAAATACTGGACACTGCCGAAACAAGATGGCACATCAGCTTCTACAGCTTCTTCTACTAGGAAAAGAGGCCAGAGGAGAGATGAAGGAGAGCAAGACTGCTGCAGAAGTCCCTTGTGCCTAATTCAGAGACTTCTCAAGTTAGAAGTAAAACTTTTTTTTGCGAAGCATGAGAAAAAGTAGCTTTGCTCTAGTTTGCTGTTCCATATCCTAGTTTGTCCCTCCTTGGCCCCCGTAGTTCCTCTCCTTGTCCCCACCTCCTTCCTGTGGCCAACTGGGCCAGAAGCAATCTATTATTAGCCTGTTCCACTGCTACACACACACACACACACACACTTACACACTTACACACTTACTCACACGCACACACACGTTCCCCTGTTACACTGAGGGCAGGCCTGCCAGACAGAGCTGAACTAACCTTACCACCAAGTAATGTACACCCACACACACCTCTCTCTGGCCTGAATATTGAAACACACACACACACACAATGGACAAAGGCTGAGCTCCAATGAGTCCAGCAGCTGTGCTGCGGGGATAAGAGTGGACAGGCAGGAGTTCTCTGAACAGAGGCCTGCATCCTGTCCCTGAGGATATCCAGCTTCTAGTCAAGCTACTCTACTGCTACAGTTAGAACATAAACCTCCTAACAGCCATATCCCCTATCCTGCTACAGTTAGAACATAAACCTCCTAACAGCCATATCCCCTATCCCCTATCCTGCTACAGTTAGAACATAAACCTCCTAACAGACATATCCCCTATCCTGCTACAGTTAGAACATAAACCTCCTAACAGCCATATCCCCTATCCTGCTACAGTTAGAACATAAACCTCCTAACAGACATATCCCCTATCCTGCTACAGTTAGAACATAAACCTCCTAACAGACATATCCCCTATCCCCTATCCTGCTACAGTTAGAACATAAACCTCCTAACAGACATATCCCCTATCCCCTATCCTGCTACAGGGACATAAACCTCCTAACAGCCATATCCCCTATCCTGCTACAGTTAGAACATAAACCTCCTAACAGACATATCCCCTATCCTGCTACAGTTAGAACATAAACCTCCTAACAGACATATCCCCTATCCCCTATCCTGCTACAGGGACATAAACCTCCTAACAGCCATATCCCCTATCCTGCTACAGTTAGAACATAAACCTCCTAACAGCCATATCCCCTATCCTGCTACAGTTAGAACATAAACCTCCTAACAGCCATATCCCCTATCCCCTATCCTGCTACAGTTAGAACATAAACCTCCTAACAGACATATCCCCTATCCTGCTACAGTTAGAACATAAACCTCCTAACAGCCATATCCGCTATCCTGCTACAGTTAGAACATAAACCTCCTAACAGCCATATCCCCTATCCCCTATCCTGCTACAGGGACATAAACCTCCTAACAGCCATATCCCCTATCCTGCTACAGTTAGAACATAAACCTCCTAACAGCCATATCCCCTATCCTGCTACAGTTAGAACATAAACCTCCTAACAGACATATCCCCTATCCTGCTACAGTTAGAACATAAACCTCCTAACAGCCATATCCCCTATCCCCTATCCTGCTACAGTTAGAACATAAACCTCCTAACAGCCATATCCCCTATCCTGCTACAGTTAGAACATAAACCTCCTAACAGCCATATCCCCTATCCCCTATCCTGCTACAGTTAGAACATAAACCTCCTAACAGACATATCCCCTATCCTGCTACAGTTAGAACATAAACCTCCTAACAGCCATATCCCCTATCCCCTATCCTGCTACAGTTAGAACATAAACCTCCTAACAGACATATCCCCTATCCTGCTACAGTTAGAACATAAACCTCCTAACAGCCATATCCCCTATCCCCTATCCTGCTACAGTTAGAACATAAACCTCCTAACAGACATATCCCCTATCCTGCTACAGTTAGAACATAAACCTCCTAACAGCCATATCCGCTATCCTGCTACAGTTAGAACATAAACCTCCTAACAGCCATATCCCCTATCCCCTATCCTGCTACAGTTAGAACATAAACCTCCTAACAGCCATATCCCCTATCCTGCTACAGTTAGAACATAAACCTCCTAACAGACATATCCCCTATCCCCTATCCTGCTACAGGGACATAAACCTCCTAACAGCCATATCCCCTATCCTGCTACAGTTAGAACATAAACCTCCTAACAGACATATCCCCTATCCTGCTACAGTTAGAACATAAACCTCCTAACAGACATATCCCCTATCCTGCTACAGTTAGAACATAAACCTCCTAACAGACAATACCCCTATCCTGCTACAGTTAGAACATAAACCTCCTAACAGACATATCCCCTATCCTGCTACAGTTAGAACATAAACCTCCTAACAGACATATCCCCTATCCCCTATCCTGCTACAGTTAGAACATAAACCTCCTAACAGCCATATCCCCTATCCCCTATCCTGCTACAGTTAGAACATAAACCTCCTAACAGACATATCCCCTATCCTGCTACAGGGACATAAACCTCCTAACAGCCATATCCCCTATCCTGCTACAGTTAGAACATAAACCTCCTAACAGACATATCCCCTATCCCCTAGCCTGCTACAGGGACATAAACCTCCTAACAGACATATCCCCTATCCTGCTACAGGGACATAAACCTCCTAACAGACATATCCCCTATCCTGCTACAGTTAGAACATAAACCTCCTAACAGACATATCCCCTATCCCCTAGCCTGCTACAGGGACATAAACCAGCTCCTATATCGCCCAACACTAGCCTCTTTTTAGAGGATAACCATAACCCTGAGCCCTCTGTCCTATGCAGTCCCACACACCACAGCCTTAGCCCTGTGTCTCTACTCTAAAAGGACTCATCCTTAGGGTGAACATTTTGCTTAATAGCCATTGATGTATGTCTGATAACCACCAAGACATACAGTATATCTCTGCTTCTAACCTACCAGAATCAAAAGCCACGGGGCATACTTCCTGATTCTGTCCAATCAGAGTGCAGAGCCACATACATATATCAGTGCTTCTACCCTGTCAGAGCTCAGATCCACAGGGTATGTCTCTTCTGCCTGCCACACACTCCTGGCTAGAAGAGTAGAGGAGAGGCCAAAGACCTTCTGGCCAGCACAGCCACTCACCTTTAATCAGGGATAAGGAGCCTAGAGGGGGGGCTGGACAGAGATCAGAGATAGCATGCGCACACACACAGTAAAAAATGGGGTGTTAATATTTCAGAGTAAAGTTATTTTAACCCAGATAGAGTATTTTCAACATTTTTGAGAGTAAAGTTGCTCTATCAGTGGAGTTAAAAGTGAGTGTAAAAATCTGCAGATACGCAGTGACAATTTCAACTCTACAGCAGTGATGAATACCCGCCACTCTGCTTTGCTGAAGTTTGGCACGTACGTTGGTGGAGGAAGATTGCGAAGGAGTAGCTAGGCCACAGATATTGCTAGGTAAGTTACATCCCCGTTTTTTCAACACCAAACCGGTATTTTTTAACTTTACATAATTTTAGAGTTGTGCTGATGTCAAGGTCATATTTTAAGTTACGAGTTCCATGCGGCGGTCCCCCTTGCAGTGACCTCGTCATCAGCCAGCTAAATTAGCTTGTAAGTTCAGATGGTTGACAGTAATAACTGTTATATGATATACCCATGGAATATGTTTGATATTTTTGTGAATGGCTTGCTGTTTCATATGGCTAAAAATAGGTAACGTTAACTTAGCTAATCAGTTCGTTTGAAGGACACCACCGTTTGGCATGAGCGCAGATTGTGCTTGTCATGCGGTTAGCTAGCTTGCAATCAGTATCGGTAACTGTCTTTCTTTGTGTTGCAATATTTTCACGAATGAAGTTTGTCAGAATGGTAAATACGTAAAATAACGTTCGCTAACAACAAAACATTTATACAGATAGTATTGTTAGCTAACGTTATTGTATAGCTTCCCAGGCTTCCTTACACTAACGTTAACTGTTTTTTATAAAGCTATATATAACGGTAATGTTAGCATGCTTCTGATAGTTAGCCAGCTAATGTTGGTGTTATAAAACGATAACTTAGATCACTGATTTGCATGACGGGTTTGTTTAACATTGCTTAACCATTTTAATGGTTAGCTACTGTTCGAACTAAAATGGCTAATGAGCTAGCTAACTTTGACACATAGCTAGTTATTTGGTAGCTAATGGGACAATGTGCCTCTAAACTTGAACTAGCCTACACCCATTTGCTGCAGAAAATGGCAGCTTAACGTTATATTCAACCAGCACAACTTTGTCTACTTCAGCCTTTGTAATTGCAGTGTAACGTCTAAGTAATGCATAGTGCATTGCGTAGCTAGTACTACCGAGATAAATGGATAGTTAGCTAACGCTTAGTTGAACCAGCACTAAATGATGATTTTGAATATATATTTTCTTTGTTAACAGAGGCAAAATGCTGTTGCGTGTTCAGCTCGGGGAAGAGCAGAAATACGTCAAGCTGTCTGAGCTGACATTCAATGCTTTCTTGAAAGAAGGTAGGTATAATAGGTTAAAGCAATACATATCACCCTAATGACAAAATAATACAGCATTAAGCTATTATCTTATGATATCTATTTAGGTCTATAGTCATTTCTGCTGTGCTTTATATTTTCAGTAACATAAAATCAGGTGCAGATCCTTGTCTTTCATCATTTTGTGAACACATGAGGCAACCTTAAGTATGAACTTGGATTCTTGTGAGAAGGGAATGCATGTTTTTCTTTTTTTTTCTTCTTTTTTTAACAGTGTGTCTAAAATTCAACATACCAGAAAGCAGAAAGCCAGACATTAAGGTGTATGACCAGTCTGACACAGAAGTTGACTCAGATGTTTTTGAAGAATTAGTAAAGGAGTCACCTGGAACTTTCAGAATCATGCTGGGCAATGGACTTGGTATTCATTCATTCAATTAGTTTTTTAGTTTAAAGGCCAGAATGAGAACCTTTATTGTCTTAAAAATAACAGTTTATTGTAATATGTTTCTATGTTTTGCACAAATTTCATAATGAACAGATACCTCTCATTCATCATCATGCTCGGGTACATCTGATGACACCATCATTCTGAATTTCACTGTGTGTGACGATGTTGAAGAAGTAGCGGCTGGCGAAGGAAGCCAGCCTAAAAGGCCATGCCACATAAACTATGAGGCAAAAGCAGTAAGTGGTGAACATTGCTGTTAAGTCCAATCTGAATGTTGTTTCATCATGTGACAGCATTACATATTGTTTTACAATTACGGAAAGCACATTTCTTTCCACCTATAGCTGATTGAAAAAATCCTAACATCAAAGCCTGGTGGTGAACGCATTATGCAAGAGTATGGAAAAACCAAATCTCTGACAGATGCCACCAGAAGACAGATGATCAACATACTTGCTGCTGAGATGACAGAAACACATGGGTAAGCATTAAGCATATAGATGGGCTGTAAAGAAACATTGTTATTATTTTCCGGTTATTAATTATGTAAAATGTGTTGTGCAATATCAATTCAGTGTGATGTTAACTTTGAATTCATATGCTAGGACATCCCCCCCCAAAAGTGTCAGAGTGATGTATGCACAGGGGATAGTAGCTTTGTTTCCCTATCTAGAAGACCCATACTCACAACATGGATATGTAAGTAAATGGGTTATTGCAACATTATGCACATATTCACTCTATGAAATGGGAATAGTACTCCTTTATAATTTATTTATAATAATATAGGATCATTACTACGATCCGGAGAGTGGTTCCGGATACCTTGCATGGCGATTGAAGACCATACAAAGAAAAACAGCAGAGGAAAGAGGTGCCTCAGTCAGCAAATCTCCTAAAGGTATGTTTTCTGATCAGTGACATGTAATTATAATGGTGACCTGTGAATTGTACAGAAAGGATTTCTTAACACTGTATTTTGTCTTAAGTTGGTGGGCCAGGCCGTGATCGTCAGCCCTTCACCTATGACAGAGAGCCATCTGATGAGGATGTGGAAGCAGCTATTGCTGTTTTGAGACACTCTGCTGATGAAAACACTGTCCGTGAGAAGATGAAAATGACCTTCATATATCGGCAAGCAATGGTCAACGATGAAGCCAAATCATCAGATGTCTTCTCGGTCTTCCCAAGATTTCTGGACACACCAGGACTGGTATGACAACTTAATTCACTGCATCACCAAAAATATCCAATGAAGAATAAGGTAACACTCATTATTTCTGTCTTTGTGTGTTACATTGCAGATAGAACAAGATTTCAGACTTCTGTTTGGTGAGGCCACAGCCAACAAATTCTTGGAGAAGTGGCCAACCACTTTCAAAGCAAAAGTAATAAAGGAAAGCCATGGACTTGTATCCACCACAGAACTCTTGGATTTGATGCGCAATGCTGAGTCAGCTGCTGAAGTTGAGAATGGTATGAATGAACTGTTTTACTTTTTATGTGGATAATGTAGGTGTGCATTATATGTCCATAATGGTGCAAGTTGTGAATAAGAATGTTATGCTACGGCACAATGTTAACCAGGTTTTTATTTACTTATTTGTAGGCTGGGACAGTGACATGTCTGCCATCTTGCTGCTGCTACATTTGCTACCACCATCTGCACAAGGTAGAAAGAGGCCGGGAAAGATGTCTGCATATCAAGCTGTAGATCAGCTCATCAGATTTCAAAAGGTATGCTTAACAGTTGTTTAAAATATATATTCCATCATCTCAATCTTGTGCACAGTTTGAGGTGATCTTATCTATTGTCAGAGGTTAGTCACCAAAACAATTCTGTTGAATGTGTTTTTTTTGTAGGTTGGAACCAGTGTGCAGCAGCATCTTGACAACATCACCCAAAGCAGTCAGCCCTACCTTCTCGCCCAGGGATCCACACAGAGCAGCATTCACTCCTACTTCATTGTGGTTGACAAGCATGCTCTTCCATGCAAGGCAACAGGTTCAGTAGGAGCTTTTGACGAAGTCTTTAAAGGCCATTACGTATTTGGTACGTCATACAGTTCTTCCTTGAGCAGCTTTTTCACTTTTGTGCAAACAACCATCTATAACATCGACATGGGGGAAACAAAGGAGACTCCTAGAGTTGCTGAGTTGCGAGCAAGAATGGTGCGTTAGTTGAGATAAAACTATGAAGTGTTTTCTTTGCAAAAGTGACCATGGAAGTCCAAACAACCTTGTTAAGCACCTTAAGATAATTCATGGGCTATGTACAGGCAGGACTCTTTTTCTGAAATGTGGTCAAGAAGGATGCTCACGTTCTTTTGGTAGCTTTTCTGGTTTTAGAAAACATCTTAACAAGTGCCACGGAGAAAGTTTAGTAGATTCTATAGAAGATGATCTTTCAGACCCTCAAAGTACCGTCAACACCAGTAATATTTCTCATGTTGAAGTGTCGACTGAATGTTTAGAGGCTGAGTCAGAGTTATCTTCGCCATACATTGTAAATAGTTGTGCAGCTGTTATTTCTGATCTAAAGGCAGCAGGTGTTGGTCAAAGTACAGTAAATACTGTAGTGATTTCCATGGAAGAGATTGTTCAAGATATTCATCAGCATGCTAAAGAAACAGTGATAAAGCATGTATTTAGTAATGAAAGAGAAACAGAAATGTGCAAGAAAGTTGAGGCGTGTTTTGAGGGGTTAGAGAATCCTTTCACAGTTCTAAATTCGGAATACAAGCGATCAAAATTTATGACTGCCAAGTGGGAAATAGTAGAACCAGTTGAATGTGTGATTGGTTCAAGATTTAACACAAGACGAAATAAAAAGACTGGAACATATGATCAGGTAGTAGTTCAAGATAAATTCATGTATATTCCAATTTTATCTACACTGCAGTCAATATTTAAAAGTCAGTATTTTGCAGAAATGTTGCAAAGCTCAGCTACCAGCAACTCTAGACTGAGAGATATTTGTGATGGATCTTTTTTTAAAAGTCACCCCCTGTTCTCAACTGAGAAGCAGACAATACAGGTCCAGATGTTCTATGATGATTTTGAGGTCGCCAACCCATTGGGTTCCAAGCGAGGTATTCATAAATTGGGTGGAGTATATTTTACTTTAAGAAACTTCTCTCCAAAATGGAATTCTTTTTTGGCTAACATACACCTGTGCGCCTTATTTCATACTCAAGATGTTAAACGATATGGTTTTAGTGAAATTTTTGCTCCCATTGTTCGAGACATTAAAGTGTTAGAGAGCGATGGTATTGAGATTCCATTATACAGTGGTTATGTACGTGGCACTGTAGTACAGGTAACAGGTGATAATTTGGGTTTGCATAGTTTGTTTGGTCTGGTGGAGTCTTTCAGTGCAAGGTACTGTTGCAGGTTCTGTTTAGCAGAAAAGGAGGACTTTCAAACAGAATTCTCTGAAGATTCTTCCAAAATAGTTTTACGCACCAAAGATATGCATACTGCTCACTGTCAAGAAATGGCTTGTAATCCATCCCTTCCGTATGTTTTTGGTGTGAAAAGGTCATGCATATTAAATTCATTGAGGTATTTTCACACAACTGAGAACTTCTCAGTTGATGTGATGCATGATGTGTTAGAAGGGGTTGGCCAGTACGAATTGAAGTTATTATTTCTGTATTTGAATGAAAAACATGTTACATCAGGAGAAATACATTCAAGAATACAAAGTTTTGATTATGGTTTCACAGAGAGAAATAACAGGCCTGTGACTGTTAATTTAAGTGAAGGATCTAATGATCTGGGACTGAATGCAATTCAGTCCTGGTGCTTACTTAGGAATGTTCCTCTTATCTTTGGAGATTTGGTAACTTCTACTGACCAACACTGGGGCCTGCTTCTTTTATTATTGCAAATAATTAACATTATATTCTCGCCCATGTTATCTCAAGGTCTATGTGTATATTTAAAACATTTGATTGTTGATCACCATACACTGTTTAAGAAGTTGTATCCTCAGAAAAAACTTTTACCAAAGCACCATTTTCTTATCCACTATCCCCGCTGCATCCAGAAAATAGGGCCTGTACTTCATAGTTGGTGTATGAGGTATGAAGGCAAACATAATTTTTTCAAAAAACAGCTTAAATCGTTTAAAAATATTACCAAAACGCTGGCAAAAAAGCATCAGAATCATATGGCATATAGTTGGCGAAGATCAACAACTTTTAGTCGGTTAGATATTGGTCCAGGAAAAATGGTGGCTTTAAATATGGTAAAAGGAGGTTCTGAAATTGCTTTGGCAATGCAAGTGCCCAGTAGCATTCAGGTTATGAAGGTTAATTGGGCTAAACATAATGGGTATGTTTATCGCCCACACTTGGTTATCTGTGGCGAAGTTGACTCTGAAGTGCCCTTGTTTTATCAGATTGAGTCAGTTCTGATAATGTGTGAAAAACTGTTACTACTCACAGTGCCTTTAGTTACAGTAACTTTTCAAGAACATTTCCATGCATATGAGGTGATCAGATCAAAGCATGATTTAGTTTTTTTTCATGTCGACAACCTGCACTACCCTAGACCTTTTGACATACAAAGGTCATATGGAGGAAATGACACAGCTCTCCTTGTTGTGCCATATTGCTTTCTCTGGTGAACATTTTTATGATGTTATACTTCTGTCATAGACAAGGCAATGGGTGTACAATGTAAATTCACGGACATTGAAATTATACTTTTTTTTTTCAATAAATGTGGGTGCTCTCATCTTGTATTATTGTGCTTTGTTTTATTTGATAGTATTGATATTTCTATAATTCAGTAACACTACATCATATGATTTAAATAAAAAAAAAAAAAACACTGTAGAGAAATGAAAAGTAAATATCATTACACTTTAAAGTGTCATTTTTTAAAGTAAAATTGTAGTTGACTTAACTCTATACAGTGTAATCATATTACTCTCAACAGTGTGATTAAACTACAGTGTTAAATATTTTGACACATTTCATTGTTATTTTTTACACAATATGGAGTAGAATTAACTCTAAAAGTTTTACACTGACCAAAGAGTACATTTTACACTGATTTTGAGTGGGACCAAATGTTATCTGAAACAGAGTTAAATTCAACTCGATAGGAGTTAAATTAACACTTCTGTTTTTACTGTGCACACACGGACACACACACACACACACACACACACACACACACACACACACACACACACACACAGCCCAGACGCTACAAGAGACTGTCGGATTCTAACGGGCCTCAGAAGTCACTATATGGCCATGCTAGAAAGGACATTATCATGTGGAAGTGCTAGGTCTAGGAAGGGATCCATTTAGGATTCTAGTACAATAGTCCAATTAGAAGGACAGGCAGTGACTTAGTGATGAATGCATTTTTTCAGGTTCAGAAAACTGGTCACTGACCTTTGTAGCTCAGATCCAAATACACAGTACACTCCAATTCCTCCATTCATAAAAAGCCAAAGAGTTGTTTTAGAGCCGACCGGAGTCTGATGAGACAGTTTTACTGATGGCCTGAGCTACTGTACGTCTTTGTGTTGACACATGTTTCTGCTTTAAGCCTGCCAGATGTAGCCTGTCAAAGCCAGATGTAGCCTGTCAAAGCCAGACGTAGTCTGTCAAAGCCAGACATAGTCCGTCAAAGCCAGATGTAGCCCGTCAAAGCCAGACGTAGCCTGTCAAAGCCAGCCGTAGTCCTTCAAAGCCAGACGTAGTCCGTCAAAGCCAGACAGACGTAGCCTGTCAAAGCTAGACGTAGCCTGTCAAAGCCAGACGTAGCCTGTCAAAGCCAGACGTAGTCCTTCAAAGCCAGACGTAGTCCGTCAAAGCCAGACGTAGCCTGTCAAAGCTAGACGTAGCCTGTCAAAGCCAGACGTAGCCTGTCAAAGCCAGACGTAGTCCGTCAAAGCCAGACATAGTCCTTCAAAGCCAGACATAGCCTGTCAAAGCCAGACGTAGCCTGTCAAAGCCAGACGTAGCCTGTAGGATGAGCAATGTCGAAGTGGCATTGACTAAAATACAGTAGAATAGAATAGAGTATATACATATGAAATGAGTAAAGCAATATGTAAACTTATTAAAGTGACTAGTGTTCCATTATTAAAGTGACCAGTGATTCCATGTCTATGTATATAGGGCAGCAGCCTCTAAGGTGCAGGTTTGAGTAACCGGGTGGTAGCCGGCTAGTGATGGCTATTTAACAGTCTGATGGCCTTGAGATAGAAG
>NW_028158299.1:0-42322 GCF_964263955.1 Coregonus lavaretus
GTGTACATGCTTGAATGCTACCGTGTGTGCGTCCGTGTGCGAGCTTCTTTATGCGTGCATGTGTTTGTTTGTGTGTGTGTAGGATCTAAATTTGATCACCCTGTTGCAGTAGAACTTTCCTGCAATGCAGGAAATGTAAAACGTGTAGAGTATTTGAGGGTAAAAAATACTTCTGAAGTTTGTAATTTCCACTTTCTATTTCAGATTTGATTTTCCCACACGAAAAGTATATAAACCCCTACAAAAATGTATATTAATTATAATACACATAATAATTCACATTTCCTGTTGCTGCAGGATTTTTTTTCCTGCTGTAGTAAACTGGCTCAAATTAAGTTCCTTCATCTATATGTGTGTGCTTGTGTTTGTGTTTGCATGGGTGCATGAATGTGTGTGTGTGTGTGTGTGTGTGTGTGTGTGTGTGTGTGCAGGGCTACCTGCCTGCAGTGAC
The DNA here is from genome assembly GCF_964263955.1 of Coregonus lavaretus. Lineage (NCBI taxonomy): Eukaryota > Metazoa > Chordata > Actinopteri > Salmoniformes > Salmonidae > Coregonus > Coregonus lavaretus. Next base: position 452 of record NW_028158299.1, read on the forward strand.
AGACAGCAGCAGTCAGAGGAACAGTGGGAGGGAGGAGAGGCATGCCCATTTACACGCTGCCAGATGAGACCTGCAGGACAAACTACACTACACTACACCACTCTGAACTACACTACACCAATATACAGGACATCAGTCTCCGGACCTCGCGACATGATTGTACTACCTACCAGCACCACAAGAGGGAGAGTAGAGTAGAGTAGAGTAGAGTAGAGTAGAGTAGAATAGAATAGAGTAGAATAGAGTAGAATAGAGTAGAATAGAATAGAGTAGAGTAGAATAGAGTAGAATAAAGTAGAGTAGAATAGAATAGAATAGAATAGAGTAGAATAGTGTAGAGTAGAATAGAATAGAATAGAGTAAAATAGAATAGAGTAGAATAGAGTAGAATAGAGTATAATAGAGTATAATAGAGTAGAGTAGAATAGAGTAGAAACAAGTTTATAAATTGCCTGGCTGGGCTGATGAGACAGTGGATTGTGCAGTCAGATGGAACAGAGTAAATAGGCATTTTAACGTCATAGATTTAGCCGGTGGTAACTTGTGGAATAGACACCGGCTGGAATGTGTTTTTTTAACCAATCAGCATTCAGGATTGTATAACCTATTATATACTAACTTGTACCCCCGCACATTGACTCGGTACTGGTACCCCTTGTATATAGCCTCATTATTGTTATTTTTTTTCTTAACTCTATTTTCTTAAAACTGCATTGTTGGTTAAGGGTTTTAAGTAAGCATTTCACGGTAAGGTGTACACCTGTTGTATTCGGCGCATGTGACAAATCAAATTTGATTTGATTTGATATACACTACCGCTGATGTTGGAAAGTAACCACTCCCTAAAGATTAGATTAAATGAGCCACCAGAACTTCTTTAGTTTGTATTTTATTTCATGTCAAAGAGACTAGCGGAGTAAAAAGTGTCTTGTAATTGACTTCCCCTCTTTTTACTACAAAATCATCAACAAGACAATCACTTCTGAACTTCTCCAGTGATCATACACTCTGTCTCTTTCCTTTTACCTCTATGTTTTAAAGATGATTATTGTCTTTTAGGAGAGGTAAAACAAAAAGGGCCAGTTCAGGGATTTGATCAACTACAAAACAACATGGTGTGGTTTGATTGGGCAAGACAAAGTGTCTTTGAACGGGGTATGGTAGTAGGTGCCAGGTGCACCGGTTTGTGTCAAGACCTGCAATGCTGCTGGGTTTTTCACGCTCAACATTTTCCTGTGTGTATCAACAATGGCCCACCACTCAAAGGACACCCAGCCAACTTGACACAACATGGGCCAGCATCCCTGTGGAACACTTTCGACATCTTGTGGAGTCCATGCCCCGACGAATTGAGGCTGTTCTGAGGACAAAAGGGGGAGGTACAACTCAATATTAGGAAGGTGTTCCTAATGTTTGGTACTGTGCCTTCAGAAAGTATTCATACCTCTTGACATGTTGTGTTACAGCCTGAATTCAAAATGGATTAAATATAAAAAAAAATCTCACCCATCTACACACACTACTCCATAATGACAAAGTGAAAACATGTTTTTAGAATTTTTTGCATATTTATTGAAAATCAAATACAGAAATATCTCATTTACATAAGTATTCACACCCATAAGTCAATACATGTTAGAATCACATTTGGCAGCAATTACAGCTGTGAGTCTTTCTGGGTAAGTCTCTAAGAGCTTTGCACACCTGGATTGTACAATATTTGCACATTATTCTTTTTTAAATTCTTCAAGCTCTGTCAAATTGGTTGTTGATCATTGCTAGACAGCCATTTTGAAGTCTTGCCATAGATTTTCAAGCCGATTTAAGTCAAAACTGTAACTAGGCAACTCAGGAACATTCAATGTCATCTTGGTAAGCAACTTTGGCCTTGTGTTTTAGGTTATTGTCCTACTGAAAAATGAATTTGTCTCACAGTGTCTGTGAGACTGAACCAGGTTTCTGCTAGGATTTTGCACGCGCTTAGCTTAATTCAATTTATTTTTAAAAACTCCCTAGTCCTTGCCGATGACAAGCATATCCATAACATGATGCAGCCACCACCATGCTTGAAATATGAAGTGTGGTAGTTAGTGATATGTTGGGTTGGATTTGCCCCAAACATAACACTTTGTATTCAGGACATACATTTAATGTCTTTGCCACATTTTTTCAGTTTTACTTTAGTGTCTTATTGCAAACAGGATGCATGTTTTGGAATATGTTTATTATCTACAGGCTTCCTTCTTTTCACTCTGTCATTTAGGTTAGTGTTGTGAAGTAACTACAATGCTGTTGATCCATCCTCAGTTTTCTCCCATCATAGCCATTTAACTCTGTAACTGTTTTAAAGTCACCATTGGCCTCATGGTGAAATCCCTGAGCGGTTTCCTTCCACTCCGGCAACTGAGTTAGGAAAGATGCCTGTGTCTTTGTAGGGACTAGGTGTAACAAAGTGTAATTAATAACTTCACCATGCTCAAAGGGATATTCGATGTCTGCTTTTTAAATTTGTATCCATATACCAATAGATGCCCTTCTTTGCGACGCATTGGAAAACCTCCCTGGTCTTTGTGGTTCAGTCTGTGTTTGAAATTCACTGCTTGACTAACAGATAATTGTATGTGTGGGGTACAGAGATGAGGTAGTCATAAAATAATTATGTTAAACACTATTTTTGCAAACACAGTGAGTCCATGCAACTTATTATGTGACTTGTTAAGCACATTTTTACTCCTGAAGTTATTTAGGCTTGCCATAACAAATGGGTTGAATACTTATTGATTCAAGACATTTAAGCGTTTTATTTTTAATTAAGTTGTAAAAACATCGTTTCACTTTGACATTATGGGCTATTGTGTGTAGGCCAGTGACATCTCAATTTAATCCATTTTAAATTCAGGCTGTAACACAACATGTGGAAAAAGTCAAGTGGTGGGAATACTTTCTGAAGACATTCAATTTTCATGGGCAATTAATAATGTATCCATTGAAGGTCCTTACATTACCATTATTTGGTACAAGGCACAGACAAACCCTTAACCTTAATGTTCACATTTAATATTCAATTTACATTATTATCAATCAAAAACGATTTGATTTACACCAAGTCATCACAAGTCTTTTGAAACTTGAATACTGCAGATTTTCAATGTTACAGTATGTTGATCATTGACTTAATGCACTCTTTTAATTTACTGCAGTGGGCTAAATCAGGGCCACACAGAGTGATTCTTCGTAGTCTTAAACTACTTTGAAACAAAAGTATACACCTCACATATATGGTTATGGGCTTAAAACAAAGAAGACACATGTACCATGTCAGAAATAGAGTTGAAATGTATTCAATTTTGAGTTTACATCCCAATATTACAATTTATATACAATTGAAGTCGGAAGTTTACATACACCTTAGCCAAATATATTTAAACTCAGTTTTTCACAATTCCTGACATTTAATCCTCGTAAAAATTCCCTGTCATAGGTCAGTTAGGATCACCACTATATTTTAAGAAAGTGAAATGTCAGAATAATAGTAGAGAGAATTATTTATTTGAGCTTTTATTTCTTTCATCACATTCCCAGTGGGTCAGAAGTTTGCATACACTCAATTAGTATTTGGTAGCATTGCCTTTAAATTGTTTAACTTGGGTCAAACGTTTCGGGTAGCCTTCCACCAGAGGTGGGTAGAGTAGCCAAAAATTGTACTCAAGTAAAAGTACTGTTACTTCAGAATAATATGACTCAAGTAAAAGTAAAAAGTAGTCATCCAAATAATTACTTGAGTAAGAGTAAAAAAGTACTTGGTGAAAAAACTACTCAAGTACTGAGTAACTGTTGAGTAACGTCTGATTTATTTTTTAACACAAGACAACAATCAGACAGACAAAAATACAAAATAATCATCTTTAATGAATTACAAAATAGCTTAAATTAAAATAATTCAGGTAAATTCAAGTATTAAAAAATTTAATAATAATAAATAAAAAATAAATAAGCACAAGTAACACACATTTCCAAACCTTTATACTTTTTTTACCAGGCAGAACTAGAACGAGGCAGCCCATAAACTCTCATAAACTGTGTGTGTGTCTCCACAGTGACAGAACAACAGAAGGAAACACACAAACATTTCATACCAGGCATGCTGAACAGAAAACTGCACACCAGAAGGAAGCGGTCAACGTAAAATAATCAATAGGTGTTGATTAGGCCTACTCAGTACCTTTGTATTGCATGGCAAGCAACAGCCCTTTTTCTGTGTGCCTAGAAATGAATACTCTGATCTGTGATTAGGCCACACTGCACATCTCACTGAGCTCAACTGAAAAAGCACCAGTCCATGATAGATGGCCAAATAAAACAATATTGCAGGCCTAGTATCCCAGAACACAAATTAAGCTGAATGCATGTTCTCTAAAAGGCATTAGAGGAGAGTGATGTAGTTGTAGATCGGGCATTATGTTTACTTCCAGTTCCAATATCTAACAAGAAAAGTCAGCAAAAAAAAGTCACACTAACTATATTGCCACCCTGTGGTTTGTCACTGACACACTATAATCCTAAATGACAGTAACATTATACAGAGTTATATAGGTCAATGTCTACTGGTTCACATTTGAATTGATAAACAAGTATATTTACCAGCATTTAAGATGTTCTCCTTTGTGGTCCAGGATGTTCTGAATCTTGGTAGGAGTATTGCTGCTGCAATCAGCTCAGGCTCTTTCACGATGTCTCCAAAACGTTTCTGGATCCCTTGCTGCAGGGCGTGAACAAGAGGTGTACACATTTTGCAAGTTGACTCCAACTTCTTCAGCTTCCCCCGCAACTGGTAAAGTGTTGGCAGCAGGAGGCCCATATGCACAGATGATTCCCCTTGGAGGATATTAAGGGCCATGGCAACAGGCTTCATCACAGCAGCATACTCGACCAAAAACCCATTTTCAGCTGGATTGAACCTATAAAAGATGTAACGATAAAACAATTACTTATAGCTATTTCTGGTACAATGTCTTTATTATGCATTGTACATGTTAAATACAAAAAATATATATATATATATTTCATTCAAGTCATCCACAATTGTCACACCACCATGCAAAGAAAACTTAGTTACTTGAGACAAGTGGATTCACCCATTAATCAGCAAGGCTTATTTACTTTTATTATTCTTTAAAAACAAAATATACATTTTGTCAACTTACATCTTTATCTTTAATGCTGTGCAGACATTGTGAATTGCTTGTTTTCCTTGCTCTCGGTGAATGCGCACAATCCTTTCTACAGCGAGGAACAGGGAGCTCCAGCGTGTCTGATTGGGTCGGAGAAACTGCAGCTTGCATTCACGTTCCACTGTTTCATGAGCCATGGTTGACCTGCTGGTTTTATTCCAAAGAGCATGACATTTTGCAAAAGCAGACCGAGACAGCCTCTTGTAGGTTTCGTTTGCAGCTCCTCTTGCAGCAGTGGCATCAACTGTGGATATAAGATTGAGGAGATGGCATGCACACTTTTGGTGCCTTGGAAGTTGGTACTCAAGGCCTGTGTTGTCATCCAGAATTGCAGACATCTTGATACTCCACCTCTGACTCACTCTGATCTTCTGTTGCATCATCAAGGGTGGAGTCACTCTCCTCTTGTACATTGATGGCTTCCTCCTCTTTCTCCTCACCATATAATCGAAAGGAAGTTTGAGCCACTGTCTGTTGTTGTCCTGGTCACTTTTTCCCTGATGTGGTACTCAGAATGTATTTCCTCTAATGCAGCAGCAAGGACATCAAACGTGTGCGAGCCTTTGACAGGTCTACAAGCCAATGTGGAGTGCCTCTCCAGTGAGGTGTTGTCTATCCAGTGACAGGTGACACCTAAGTAGCTACGTTAGCAACATAGTTCACAGCACTCAGCTTTTTGATGATTATGCTCTTCTTGTGTTTTGCAGCTTCTTGTATTCTTGTGCATAACGTTTTCCTTGTCATTACTGTATGAGGTTGCAAGGTTTCTATCAAAGTATTGAAGGATGGCGTCTCAACCACAGAAAATGGTTGGTTGGCCTCACATACAAAATTTAGCATCAGCTTGTCAAGCGTTGCTTGTGTTACCCGCCCTGGGGCAGCAAAGGCTGTGATTTTTGCATTTTTCACAAGAGTATCACTGGAAGAGGAGGACTTACGCTTTCTGTGGTTCTCTAGTAAGTCTGTGTACTTTGCCAGTTTGTTGGGGTGAATCCTCTGTGGACAAAAAAAAAATCTGTGAGGCTACAGGGAGATCAAGACATTAAAAGAGACTTATTATCACATCAAATGTGTATATATATATATATATATATATATATATACATTTTTTAAAACATATGTAACCTAAAAGACAAACATTCGCCTATCCACAGCAAAAAAAAACGAATTTAGGAAACTTACCGCTACATGTTTCCTCAAGTTAGATGTTGAGTTCTTGAATGCTGAAATGTCCGTTTGTTTTGGTAGACACAGAAGACACCGCATAATGTAGCTGTTCTTTCGCACTTTTACTAAGGTAAACATGCTTTCAATATGAGGCCAGGGGTGCGGGTGTTCCTCCTCGTCTGTGTCTGCATTGCCGACGGCTAATTCTGACATTTTTGTGTTGCTATGACTGTAAAGCCAACCCGTCCCGCCACTGAGATTGAGTATGGTAAAGTGACGAGACTGCACAACTACGTTTGATTGGTGAAACACAGTCACGTGGTAGAGCCTTAGCGGAAGTCTCTCTCTCTCTGTCAAAATAAAACATTAAAATAAGGCAAATGCGGGGGGATAAAGACAATGACGCGTAGAATACCAAAGAGGTAAAAAGAAAAGTAACGACCTCATTGTAGCCTAATGTAGCGGAGTAAGAGTACAGTTTCTTCTTCACAAATCTACTCAAGTAAAAGTAAAAAGTATAGTGATTTAAAACTACTCCTAGAAGTATAATTTTTTCAAAAACGTACTCAAGTAAATGTAACGGAGTAAATGTAACTCGTTACTACCCACCTCTGCCTTCCACAAGCTTCTCATAATAACTTGGGTGAATTTTGGCCCATTCCTCCTGACAGAGCTGGTGTAACTGAGTCAGGTTTGTAGGCCTCCTTGCACGCACACGCTTTTTCAGTACTGCCCACAAATTTTCTATAGGATTGAGGTCAGGACTTTGTGATGGCCACTCCACTGGCTTCTTCCTTGCTGAGCGGCCTTTCAGGTTATGTCGATATAGGACTCGTTTTACTGTGGATATAGATACTTTTGTACCTGTTTCCTCCAGCATCTTCACAAGGTCCTTTGCTGTTGTTCTGGGATTGATTTGCACTTTTTGCACCAAAGTACGTTCATCTCTAGGAGACAGAACGCGTCTCCTTCCTGAGCGGTATGATGGCTGCGTGGTCCCATGGCGTTTATACTTGCGTACTATTGTTTTTACAGATGAACATGGTACCTTCAGGCGTTTGGAAATTGCTCCCAAGAATGAACCAGACTTGTGGAGGTCTACAAAAAAAAATTCTGAGGTCTTTGCTGATTTCTTTTGATTTTCCCATGATGTCAAGCAAAGAGGCACTGAGTTTGAAGGTAGGCCTTGAAATACAACCACAGGTACACCTCCAATTGACTCAAATGATGTCGATTAACCTATCAGAAGCTTCTAAAGCCATGACATCATTTTCTGGAATTCTCCAAGCTGTTTAAAGGCACAGTCAATTTAGTGTATGTAAACTTCTGACCCCACTGGAATTGTGATACAGTGAATTATAGGTGAAATAATCTGTCTGTAAACAATTGTTAGAAAAATTAATTGTGTCATGCACAAAGTAGATGTCCTAACCGACTTGCCAAAACTATAGTTTGTTAACAAGAAATTTGTGGAGTGGTTGAAAAAACGAGTTTTAATGACTCCAACCTGAGTGTATGTAACCTTCCGACTTCAACTGTACATCACAGAAGATTGAAATATAACTAAACTGTTTGACATAGAAACACTGGTTTTTATGACATTTTGAAAAATATTAAGAACATTCCACCCATGAGGCCAAAGGGGGTGCTTTTGGTCATTGACTGCAGGAAAGGGCTACTCTCTGCTGTCCACCTCTCTCATCTGTCCATATCCCCAAGACGTCCTCACTCTCTCTCTCTCTCGTTCAATCCTTTCTCTTGCTCCTTTCTTCACATCCCTCACTCGATCCATCCTCTCTTTGTGTGGCTATGACTAGTGCCTCTATGTAGACTAACACTAAACATGCTTCTACCTCTTCCTCTCCTCACATTTTCTTCCCCCTCTCATCCACTTTACATCACAGATCCCATTGTTATCTCTAAACCAAAGAAAGTTGCATTTAAAGCAATACATTCACCAGAAGGTAACTATCAGTGGTCAGTATAAAGCATAATGAACGAACTGCCCAACAAACAAACACCAGGCCTGAAGAGCTGTGTGTGTGAGTGTGTGTGTGTGTGTTTTGTGTGCGTGTGTGTGTGTGTGAGTGTGTGTGTGTGTGTGTGTGTGTGTGTGTGTGTGTGTGTGTGTGTACTTGCCTGCTTGTGTACGTGTGTGTGTATGTCAATCTTGAGCGATCTGGCCGGTATATGTCTTTGTGAGTCTGTGCTAACATGACTGGAAGACAGGAGAGCCTTTCTAACACGACTGGAAGAGAGGAGAGCCTTTCTAACACGACTGGAAGAGAGGAGAGCCTTTCTAACACGACTGGAAGAGAGGAGAGCCTTTCTAACACGACTGGAAGAGAGGAGAGCCTTTCTAACACGACTGGAAGAGAGGAGCGCCTTTCTAACTCGACTGGAAGAGAGGAGAGCCTTTCTAACACGACTGGAAGACAGGAGAGCCTTTCTAACACGACTGGAAGAGAGGAGAGCCTTTCTAACTCGACTGGAAGAGAGGAGAGCCTTTCTAACTCGACTGGAAGAGAGGAAGAGAAAGAGCGAGGGAAGGCGACGCCAGTGAAAGAGAGAGTTAAGGTGACCCTGTGCAGGAAGAATGGATGACCCCTGATGTCTATCTGGTGATCCGGGGAAAGCAGATGTGATTGCGTTTGAATAATTAAATGGCCATTCAACAACAATCAGAAGCTCTTAGGACCCACCAAACACACACATAAACTAATGCACATTACAGTCCTTTTCACATGAATAGCTGAGTTACTGTTCTCTTAACGATGGATGAAGCTATTATGTATTTGCTTGATGTATAAAAAAAAACACAAAGATTTTTCATCTCATATCTGCTTGAAATAGAGGTTCTATAGTATTTGTTATTATTGACTATGAAAATCTGTCTGTCTGTCTGTCTGTCTGTCTGTCTGTCTGTCTGTCTGTCTGGCTGGCTGGCTGGCTGGCTGGCTGGCTGGCTGGCTGGCTGGCTGGCTGGCCCTTAATACCTTAAAACTTAAAAGCCAAGGCATTAATTTGGAATGTGACGCTAACTTAAACCTCCTTACCTCAAGGCTCCTCTATAGGGTTAACCGGTAGGGTGTAAGGCTGTAAAAACCCAAGCCTCAGCCCAGGTCTGATAAGTACTGATAAGTACTTTCTGTCTCTTTGTTGGAGGCTGAAGTTAGCAGAGAGTACGACTCGTCCTCTCCCATTGATCAGAAATTCAATTCAAAGTCTATAAATATAAATAAATGAGCTTCAGTGATTCGGGGCCCTCCCTATACACTCGCACAAGCACACGCATCACACACACACACACACACACACACACACACACACACACACACACACACACACACTCCCTTCAGGTGCCAGCTGGGTGGAAATCAGATCTATAATCCTTCAGCGGATATAGCAGTCTCCAATAAGGGACTCACACACAGTGAATCATTCACATGCAAAACTGAGACAGAGGGCGCAGAATTAAATGAATTTCCCAGTAATGGAATGAATGTCACAACTTCAATCACTTGCAGTTGCTCATACATATCATACATGACTAGTGTCTGAGGAGAGGGAGAGGGAGAGGGAGAGAGAGAGGGAGAGAGAGAGAGAGAGTGAGGGAGAGAGGGAGAGAGAGAGGGAGAGAGAGAGAGAGGGGGGGAGAGAGAGAGTGGGAAAGAGGGAGAGAGAGGGGATGAGAGAGATAGCAAGTGACAGAGAGAGAGAGAGAGAGAGAGAGAGAGAGAGAGAGAGAGAGAGAGAGAGAGAGAGAGAGAGAGAGAGAGAGACAGAGAGACAGAGAGAGATGGAGAGAGACAGAGAGAGAGTGGTAGAAAAACGAGAGAGAGAGAGAGAGAGAGAGAGAGACAGAGAGAGAGACAGAGAGAGTGGTAGAAAAACGAGAGGGTGGGAGAGAGAGAGAGAGAGAGAGGGCGGGTAAAAAAAAATGAGATGGCTAAGTCTAAATTAAGATGTTAGATGTAAGGTATCCAATAGGACCTTGACATAACTGTTGACCCACTCATGACAGGATCACAGTGGAGCGGATTTGGAATTCTATTAGTATTACCTCTGGAAGGAGGGAAAAAGTCTGGGAGTCATCAGGAAAGCAAATCCATAGCTTCTATCCATCAGCCAATTACAGCTGTTAAAGTGATATTAGATGGGTATTGACAATGAGAGAGGGGTGGGTGGAGGAGAGGAGAGGAGAGAGGGAAGGAGAGAAAGAAAGGGTTAGGAGATGAGATGAGATGAGATGAGAAGAGACGAGAGGAGAGGAAAGAGAGCAGGAGGGGAGGAGAGGAGTGAGGGGGTGAAGGAGAGATATAATCAAATCAAATCAACTTGTATTTGCCACATGCGCTGAAGGCCAAATGTGATGAACGAGTGAGAGATGAGATGAGTGAGAAGGAGAGAGATATGGAAATAAAATATGATTATGAGACGATAAGCATTACTACCTTTGTGATTGTCAGATTTGAAATACTGTACATTTTGAGGTTTATTAAAAACAACTAGAAGACACACAGGTGTAACTGTTCATTACTATTTCATTGTAATCAGGTATGTAGTTTCACCTTGAGGCCAGTCCACTGTAAGATAAAGTCTATACCCGAGCCACTGCCTGTTCACCCCACTATCATCCAGAAGGCGAGGTCAGTACAGGTGCATCAAGGCTGGGACCGAGAGAATGAAAAACAGCTTCTATCTCAAGGACAGTCACTGACCACCTTCTGGAGACACTTGAAACCCTACCTCTTTAAGGAATACCTGGAATAGTATAAAAGTAATCCTTCTACCCCCCCACCCCCTATAAAAAAAAAAAATATATATATATATATATATATATATATATATACAAAATAATGCTGAAAAATAAATAAAAATAAAGTTAAAAAAATATTATAAAAACAATTGGGTGGTTGTCCCACTGGCTATCCTAAGTTGAATGTACCTATTTGTAAGTCGCTCTGGATAAGAGCGTCTACTAAATGACTAAAAGGCAGGTAGCTTAGTGGGTAAGAGCGTTGTGCCAGTACCCGAAAGGTCGCTGGTTCTAATCCCCGAGCCGACTAGGTGAAAAATCTGTAAATGTTAAATAGCCATCACTAGCACACTAGAGGCTGCTGCTGCCTATTGAAATCACTGGCCACTTTAAGAAATGGAACACTAGTCACTTTAATAATGTTTACATATCTTGCATTACTCATCTCATATGTATATACTGCATTCTATAATATTCTACTGTAACTTAGTCCATGCCGCTCTGTCATTGCTTGTCCATATATGTATATATTCTTAAATTCCATTCCTTACTTAGATTTGTGTGAATTGGGTATATGTTGTGAAATTGTTAGATATTACTTGTTAGATACTACTGCACTGTTGGAGATAGAAGCACAAGCATTTCACTACACCTGCAATAACATCTGCTAAACACATGTATGTGAAATTTGATTTGATTTGATATATAAGGAACAGTATTGCACAGAAAGTAACTCCTTTGCTTTTTACAGATAGTCAATACACAAATCACAGAAACACAGGAAAAAAACACTGTTCATATGAACTATTCTAATACAGAGTAAAAGTCACAGCGAGTAGAGAGGGGAAAGATGGAAGGAAGGAGAGAAAGAGAGAGAGAGAGAGAGAGAGAGAGAGAGAGAGAGAGAGAGAGAGAGAGAGAGAGAGAGAGAGAGAGAGTAAACTCAAAGAAGTAATGAATTTATGCCTGGCTGGCAGATCTTTATAAGTTATTGGAAAAATAGCTGGGCTCTGTATTGACACAGCTGGGTAAGAATCAATACATTGAGAAGGAGCAATACATTTTAATCAAAGAATGCTCAAACTTCAGCAGCAAATCCATGCAGCTCAGCTCAGCCCCTGCCCCACACATACACATACACATACACATAAACACACACACACACACACACACACACACACACACACACACACACACACACACACACACACACACACACACACACACACACACACACACACACACACACACACACACACACACACACACACACACACACAGACACACACACACACACACACACACACACACTTGGCTAGGCGACTACTAGATCAGAATCCCATCTGACCCTGCACACAGATAGACATGCCCATATAGACATGCCCTGTCACTTTGTATGGACTCTATATGAACTGTGGGGCAGAGGAGTAGAGTGTGGGGGGACTACAAAAGTACTCTAACATAATGTAAGGCTGACAGAGAAGAGGAAATGTCAAATTGCCTCTGTTGACTTCTCCCACTAATCAGTCTCTCACTGGGATAATCAGTGGTCTGTTACAGACAGACATGTAGCAGTGTTCAGCAGCACATCAATGCAGCTCAGCCCCTGCCCCACACGTACACACATAGACACACGTACGTGTACACACACAGACACACCTCCCTCCCTCCCTCCCTCCCTCCCTCCCTCCCTCCCTCCCTCATACCCATAGACTTCCAGCCATTGCGCTTACGCTAGTTAGCATTGGCTTGCAAAACTACCTCTAGCTTCCTTCATACTGGACACAGAGACATAAAAATGGTATCCACAAGTTCATCTGACTCGTTGCCAAAATCCGGAAGTATCCCTTTAAGGAGAATGAGAGGCTCAATTAAAGATGCTACAAAACTGCTGTATTTGAGCCACCACTCCCTTCTGCCTAGTTTCCCTGATGTTGCTATGGCATTCAATGTAAGGGTTTGTGTGAGGTGTGACCCAGGTGCGGTGCAGGATAGACAGTAGGCAGTAGGCAAGGATGGTGAAACAAGGATCTTTACTGGTGGTCCAAAAGCCAGGATACAAAACAACGGACTATTCACAAAAAGCGCGCCGCACCCAGCTGCGTAGCCTCCTCCTGATGCGTCTCCTCCCTGAATCGGCGGACAGCCTACGGGCTGATAGGGAGACGTGGATGCGAGCCTTGCGCCATGCCTCTCTCGTACGTCCTCTCACGATGCCGATTGTCCACCCACACCGAGAGGTCGACGAGGCCGTCCATTCGCTCAGGCAGCTCCCTGAAGGAGAGTTCGTCCTTCATCCCCTCCTATAGCCCCTGCGCCTACAGGACGATCAGGGTGGCCTCCTCCCATCCTGCCTCTCGAGCCCGGGTCCGGAACTCCACGGAGTAGTCCGCCACCAAACGGTCACCCTGCCGACAAGCCGTGAGCCAACTCCCCGCCTCGTGCCCCGACACCACCCGAGAGGTATCGAACACCTTGCGTAGCTCCCGGGTGAACTGGTAGGAGTCAGAGCACGCCAGAGTTTGGCTCTCCCACTCCGCGGTAGCCCAGGAAAGGGCCCGACCCATCAACAGGGTGATAATATAGGCCACCCGGCCCTGCTCTGTCGGGAAGGAGGAGGTTTGTAGGCTGAACCTCAGGGAACACTGGGTGAGGAATTCCCTGCAGCCCTCTGGCCGTCTGTTGTACCTCTCCGGAGGCGGTAGGTGGGGTTCCAGCGATGTCGCAGGCGAGACTGGAGACACCGCTGCCGCGGCTTCCACTCCGCCGGCTGCCGGGGCTGGTCGGGTGTCCACCCGGTCTGTACGGCGATCGTCAGCTGGCGGAGATTCTCGTTGATCTGCTGCAGGCTGCGGTCGTGCTGATCCAGCATGGCTCCCTGCGCTGCCATTGCGCTATGATACTGTGCTGCCTCCGCTGGGTCCATATTGGCTCAGTTTTCTGTAAGGGTTGGTGTGAGGTGTGACCCAGGTGCGGTGCAGGATAGACAGTAGGCAAGGATGGTGAAACAAGGATCTTTACTGGTGGTCCAAAAGCCAGTACACAAAACAACGGACTATTCACGAAAACAAATGAGGAGCAAATACAGTGCCTTGCAAAAGTATTCATCCCCCGTGGCGTTTTTCCTATTTTGTTGCATTACAACCTGGAATTGAAATTTATTTTTATTTGGATTTCATGTAATGAACATACACAAAATAGTCCAAATTGGTGAAGTGAAATTAAAAAAATTACTTATAAAAAATAAATAACGGAAAAGTGGTGCGTGCATATGTATTCACCCCCTTTCCTATGAAGCCCCTAAATAAGATCTGGTGCAACCAATTACCTTCAGAAGTCACATAATTAGTTAAATAAAGTCCACCTGTGTGCAATCTAAGTGTCACATGATCTGTCACATGATCTCAGTATCTATACACCTGTTCTGAAAGGCCCCAGAGTCTGCAACACCACTAAGCAAGGGGCACAACCAAGCAAGTGGCACCATGAAGACCAAGGAGCTCTCCAAACAGGTCAGTGACAAAGTTGTGGAGAAGTACAGACCAGGGTTGGGTTATAAAAAAATATTTTTGGGGGGCTCGTCCGGGATCTTGGTTATTGTTGATGGGATATTTTTGACTCCCCATTTGACAATTTTGAATTGAAATTTTGGATTTTCTTCTGACGTTGCTGTATAGGCATAAACCTACAACATACATGTTGACGAGATTGTTACCTGGTGTAGAGAGAAACAGCTAGCTACTAATCGTGCAGTTGTCCTTAGCAGTGTTACAGATTATGTGTCTGATGAGGTTCTGCTGGAAACGCTGACTTATGTTAAGGCTTTTGGTAAAATTAGACTGCGTGGTCGTTGTTCTTATTCAGCTGGTAAAAAGCAGTATGTTTTGGTAGAGATATCAAACAACCTTAACGAAATAGCTGTGCCAAGTGTTGTTGGGATACATGGAGAGTTGGGTCCCTGGCCTGTACATGTAGTTTCACAAGTCACATCTCCAGTTGAGAGAGAGGGTGAAGATTTCCAGGCAAAGCTATTATCCTTTCAAGACTGTGGCTGATGTTAAAGGCCTGGTAAGTCCCTCTGGTGCTGACCTCAACGCTGAACTGGTTCATGCCATAAGTTCACTGGTAGAAAAATGCAACAATGTGCCATCTGAGACTCAGAGTTACCGTAAGCTACGTATGTTCTCAGGTGTGAAGCCCACTCCTAGTGGAGAGGAAGAGTATGACGCATGGGCTGAGCAAACCACCCATTTTCTAGAGGAATGGCAGTGCACCGACAATGTGAAAAAACAGAGAATAATAGAAAGTCTTAAAGGGCCTGCTGCTGACATTGTGAGGTTCTTTAGGACCGGAAACCCCCATGCTACAGCGATCGAATACATGAAGGCTCTAGAAACCGCATTCGGTACCACCGAAAGTGCACCTGATCTCATGGTAAGGTTCAGAAACACATTCCAGAGTGAAGGAGAGAAGCTTTCAGCTTACCTGTTGAGACTTGACAAATTGCTGCACACTGTATATCGAAAAGGAGGCATTGAGCTGTCAGAGATGAATCGCACACGCATTGGCCAAGAAGTGAGAGGTGCATCCTCACATGACATGGTTGCGCTTCGTATTCGCATGACCTATAAGCTGCGTGATCCACCAACCTTTACTGAGCTGCTGCAGGAAGTAAGGGAGGAGGAGGACATGATTCAAGACAGGAACACAACGAAGAGTGTTGTGAAGTCATCAGCTGTTGCTCCTGTTGCTACAGTTTGTGAAGAAGCTAATACTGAGATAGAAGTGCTGAGAAAAGAGCTAAAAGGTGTGAAAATTTAAATGACACGTCTCATGTCTGCTAACGTCACAGCAGCTCACTCTGACACACAAAGGTCAGATGTTGCATTTAAAAGCAAAAAGAAAAGGGTAAATCCATCACAAGAACAGACACAGGCCGACAGAAACCCCGGAGTGTTCTGTCACAGATGTGGAGAAGATGGCCATTTCACTCTGTCTGTATTGTTTACTCTCGTTCACTCACTCGATGAATCACTAACCAACCTGTTGTTACTAACACTAATATTATTAATCATCTCGCTTTAGTGTCTGCTTTAGTGTCTGCTGTTATGGACCTGCTACATGGTGATATGGTCGGTCGGGAGAGGTTGTGTTTTCTCTAGCAGGAGGTAAGCTTGGCTTCTTATATGGTGTTGAGTAAAGCTTAAACCATGTATTTAGATCGTAGGTAGGTAGTTGTAGTTAGGTATTGTAGGTAGTTTATTTAGGTAGTTATTTAGGTAGTTATTGTAGGTTTCCGTAGGTAATTATTGTAGGTAAGTATTGTTTACGGCGGAGCCCGGCGAAGCACGAGGGTAGCTACTGGTAACGTTTAGCAACGGTGGAGAGTTGTTTCCAATGTTATTTCACGCTTAAGAGTACCTGTAATTATTAATTTTTGCTGCGTTATGAAAGGAACTAGACACGGACACGAATTATCTTTTTAGTGTGTTAACACACTATTGGTAGTTTGTTGTAACCAAGTATTGGTGCTAAACTGTGTGTTATTGGATGCTAGCATGCTAGTTAGCTATGGCGTCATAGTTAGGCATCGTGGGCTGTTGTGGGTAGTTATTGTAGGTTAGCATTGTTTTCGGCGGTGCCGGGTGTAGCACGAAGCTAGCTAGCTAGCCGTTCTTCAAACAAAGTCAACACAGTAGCCATTGCTAGCTAGCCAACACGACCAGCTAACTGTACTGTAGTAGCTAAATACAATATACTTGTGCTAGCTAGCCAACGTTTAATTATTGCTGCGTTATGAAAGGAACTAGACACGGACACGAATTATCTGTTTAGTGTGTTAACACACTATTGGTAGTTTGTTGTAACCAAGTATTGGTGCTAAACTGTGTGTTATTGGATGCTAGCATGCTAGTTAGCTATGGTGTCATAGTTAGGCATCGTGGGCTGTTGTGGGTAGTTATTGTAGGTTAGCATTGTTTTCGGCGGTGCCGGGTGTATCACGAAGCTAGCTAGCTAGCCGTTTTTCGAACAGAGTCAACAGAGTAGCCATTGTGTGCTGTACTGTGGCAGCTAAATACAATATATTTGTGCTAGCTAGCCAACGTTTAATTATTGCTGCGTTATGAAAGGAACTAGACACGGACACGAATTATCTGTTTAGTGTGTTAACACACTATTGGTGGTTTGTTGTGACCAAGTGTTGGTGCTAAACTGTGTGTTATTGGATGCTAGCATGCTAGTTAGCTATGGTGTCATAGTTAGCTAGCTGAATAAAGTGGGTTGAATCTATTCCTTGAAACATTGAACCGCTGTGGTTCACAACAATTCTGATTTCTAAAGGTGGAAGTTGGGAGAGTTTTTGTTCGGGTGGTTCAGTGAAACAATTATAGTTTCTGAGGTGGAAGTTTTGGTGAGGGAGGCCCTGCTCTCTCCTCTCCCAGATGTTTAGTTCATTTCATTCCGATCTCCTCTGCATTATTGTAGCCATTTGCTACAGCCTGTCAACTATGCCTCTGCCTATCCCTGTTCTCTCCTCTCTGCACAGGCTACACAAACGCCTCACACCGCGTGGCTGCTGCCTCTCTAACCTGGTGGTCCCTGCACGCACCCCACACCTGGAGTTCCAGGTCTCAGGCAGCCTCTGGAACTGCCGTTCTGCTGCCAACAAAGCTGACTTCATCCCAGCCTATGCTAACCTCCAGTCCCTCGACTTCCTGGCGCTGACGGAAACATGGATTACCACTGAAAACACTGCTACTCCTACTGCTCTCTCCTCGTCTGACCATGTGTTCTCGCATACCCCGAGAGCATCTGGTCAGAGGGGTGGTGGCACAGGAATCCTCATCTCTCCCAAGTGGACATTCTCAATTTTCCCCCTAACCCATCTGTCTATCTCCTCATTTGAATTCCATGCTGTCACAGTCACTAGCCCATTTAAGCTTAATATCCTTGTCATCTATCGCCCTCCAGGTTCCCTTGGAGAGTTCATCAATGAGCTTGACGCCTTGATAAGTTCCTTTCCTGAGGATGGCTCACCCCTCACAGTTTTGGGGGATTTCAACCTCCCTACGTCCACATTTGACTCATTTCTCTCTGCCTCCTTCTTTCCACTCCTCTCCTCTTTTGACCTCACCCTCTCACCGTCCCCCCCTACTCACAAGGCAGGCAATACGCTTGACCTCATCTTTACTAGATGCTGCTCTTCTACTAATCTCACTGCAACTCCCCTCCATGTCTCCGACCACTACTTTGTTTCCTTTTCTCTCTCGCTCTCCTCCAACACTACTCACTCTGCCCCTACACAGATGGTAATGCGCCGCCGCAACCTTCGCTCTCTCTCTCCCACTACTCTCTCCTCTTCCATCCTATCATCTCTTCCCTCTGCTCAATCCTTCTCCCTCCAATCTCCTGATTCTGCCTCCTCAACCCTCCTCTCCTCCCTTTCTGCATCCTTTGACTCTCTGTGTCCCCTATCCTCCCGGCCGGCTCGGTCCTCCCCTCCAGCTCCGTGGCTTGATGACTCATTGCGAGCTCACAGAACAGAGCTCCGGGCAGCGGAGCGGAAATGGAAGAAAACTAAACTCCCTGCCGACCTGGCATCTTCTCACTCCCTCCTCTCTACATTTTCTTCATATGTTTCTGCTGCTAAGGCCACTTTCTACCACTCTAAATTCCAAGCATCTGCCTCTAACCCTAGGAAGCTCTTTGCCACATTTTCCTCCCTGCTGAATCCTCCCCCCCCCCCCCCCCCCCCCCCCCCTCTCTCTGTGGATGACTTCGTCAGCCACTTTGAAAAGAAGGTTGACGACATCCGATCCTCGTTTGTTAAGTCTAATGACACTGCTGGTCTTACTCACACTGCCCTACCCTATGCTTTGACTTCTTTCTCCCCTCTCTCTCCAGATAAAATCCTGCGACTTGTGACTGCAGGCCGCCCAACAACCTGCCCACTTGACCCCATCCACTCCTCTCTTCTCCAGACCATCTCCGGTGACCTTCTCCCCTACCTCACCTCGCTGATCAACTCATCCTTGACCGCTGGCCATGTCCCTTCCGTCTTCAAGAGAGCGAGAGTTGCACCCCTTCTCAAAAAACCAACACTCGATCCCACTGATGTCAACAACTACAGACCAGTATCCCTTCTTTCGTTTCTTTCCAAAACTATTGAGCGTGCCGTCTTTAGCCAACTCTCTTGCTATCTCTCTCAGAATGACCTTCTTGATCCAAACCAGTCAGGTTTCAGGACTGGTCATTCAACTGAGACTGCTCTTCTCTGTGTCACGGAGGCTCTCCGCACTGCTAAAGCTAACTCTCTCTCCTCTGCTCTTGTCCTTCTAGACCTGTCTGCTGCCTTTGATACTGTGAACCATCAGATCCTCCTCTCCACCCTCTCCGAGCTGGGCATCTCCGGCGCGGCTCACTCCTGGATTGCGTCCTACCTGACCGGTCGCTCCTACCAAGTGGCGTGGCGAGAAGCTGTCTCCGCACCACGTGCTCTCACCACTGGTGTCCCCCAGGGCTCAGTTCTAGGCCCTCTCCTATTCTCCCTATACACCAAGTCACTTGGCTCTGTCATATCCTCACATGGCCTCTCCTATCATTGCTACGCTGACGATACACAACTAATCTTCTCCTTTCCCCCTTCTGATAACCAGGTGGCGAATCGCATCTCTGCATGTCTGGCAGACATATCAGTATGGATGACGGATCACCACCTCAAGCTGAACCCTGGCAAGACGGAGCTGCTCTTCCTCCCGGGGAAGGACTGCCCGTTCCATGATCTCGCCATCACGGTTGACAACTCCGTTGTGTCCTCCTCCCAGAGTGCGAAGAGCCTTGGCGTGACCCTGGACAACACCCTGTCGTTCTCCGCTAACATCAAGGCGGTGACCCGATCCTGCAGGTTCATGCTCTACAACATTTGGAGAGTACGACCCTGCCTTACTCAGGAAGCGGCACAGGTCCTAATCCAGGCACTTGTCATCTCCCGTCTGGATTACTGCAACTCGCTGTTGGCTGGCCTCCCTGCCTGTGCCATTAAACCCCTACAACTCATCCAGAATGCCGCAGCCCGTCTGGTGTTCAACCTTCCCAAGTTCTCTCACGTCACCCCCCTCCTCCGCACACTCCACTGGCTTCCAGTTGAAGCTCGCATCCGTTACAAGACCATGGTGCTTGCCTATGGAGCAGTGAGGGGAACGGCACCTCCGTACCTTCGGGCTCTGATCAGTCCCTACACCCAAACGAGGGCATTGCGGTCATCCACCTCTGGCCTGCTGGCTCCCCTTCCTCTGCGGAAGCATAGTTCCCGCTCAGCCCAGTCAAAACTGTTCGCTGCTCTGGCACCCCAATGGTGGAACAAGCTCCCTCACGACGCCAGGACAGCGGAGTCACTCACCACCTTCCGGAGACATTTGAAACCCCACCTCTTTAAGGAATACCTGGGATAGGATAAAGTAATCCTTCTACCCCCCCAAAAAAAAAAAAAAAAGTGTAAAGTGGTTATCCCACTGGCTATAGGGTGAATGCACCAATTTGTAAGTCGCTCTGGATAAGAGCGTCTACTAAATGACGTAAATGTGCCCTTGAGCAAGGCACTTAACCCTAATTGCTCCTGTAAGTCGCTCTGGATAAGAGCGTCTGCTAAATGACTAAAATGTAAATGTAAATGTAAGAGAACTTAAGGAAAGTCAACACACGCCTGATCAAACAAAAACGGTCTATGGGAAACTACAGAGGGACCCAATAAAGGAGCGGCCTGACGTCCCGGTGAAGATACGTTCCACAAAGTGCCACAAGTATGAAGACATGAAAGACATGCTACCTACAGGTTTAGTTGGCCCAAGTTCTGTCGTTTCTGTACAGATTGAAGGTGTCTATGCTAAAGCTTTACTAGATAGTGGTTCTCAGATTACTCTACTTTACAGATCCTTTTATGACAAGTACCTGACGCATTTACCATTGATTCCTATAGGACACTTAGAGATATGGGGCCTTAGCTCTGAGCATTATCCATATGATGGCTATTTGTCGCTCAAGCTTGAGTTCTCGGGATCGGTTGTTGGCGTAGCAGAGACCATTGAAGCACTTGTGTTGGTATGTCCAGATCCGGCCATGAAAGGTGACGTGTCTATTCTGGTCAGCACAAATACGTCTGTAGTGAAGAGACTTATGACTGCTTGCAGAGAAAAGGAAGGTGAAGGTTTCCTTAGTACACTACAAGTTCATCCTGCTATCAAGGAGGCATATGAGAGGATGAGAGAAAGCTCAACTGATGATGATGAGAAGAAAGGAACGGTCTGGTTCGCACAGACAAAACCTGTCACCCTGCCACCTGGTGGGCAGGCGAGAGTTACTGGAATTCCAAAGTTTCCTGGTATACCTTCTACTCAAACCCTTTTGGTAGAGAGGCCTGAATAACCCCGGTTCCCTGAATAACTACTAGTGAGGCCTGAAATCCAGACGGTTGCAGTTGTGTCATCTAGAAGAATCACCCTTACTGTCAGGAATGTCTCGACAAAGGAGATCACTCTGAAATGAGGTATGCCTATTGCTCATCTGTTTCCTGTAGATATTGCTCCTGGGTTTCCATTGAAAAGAGAGCAGGATTCATCTGAGAAGTTGACGTCTTCTTCATTCAACTTTGGAGATTCTCAAGTTCCTGAGGGATGAAAGAAGAGGTTATGTGAAAAGATGATGGAACGGAAATAAGTGTTCTCAACACATGAGTTTGATGTGGGTTGTTCAAAGAGTACTCAACACACCATCAGAGTTACTGAAGACAAACCGTTTAGGGAGAGATCTCGCCGCTTGGCTCCAGCTGATGTTGAAGATGTAAGGAAGCATCTAAATAACTTGAAAAGTTCTGGGATCATCGAGAAGCCCCTATGCATCTCCTATTGTGGTGGTGAGGAAAAAGAATGGCACCATACGCATGTGTGTTGATTACAGGACCCTCAACAAGTGCACTGTTCCCGACCAGTACACAGTCCCACGTGTGGAGGATGCTCTGACATGTTTGAGTGGGAGCAAATGGTTCAGTGTGTTAGATCTCCGAAGCGGATACTATCAAATCCCAATGGGTGACACAGATAAAGAGAAGACTGCATTTATCTGTCCAGTTGGATTTTACCAATTTGAGAGGATGCCACAGGGTGTGTCCGGAGCACCTGCAACATTTCAACGTGTCATGGAACAGACAGTTGGAGACATGAATCTACTCGAAGTTCTTGTTTACCTTGATGACTTAATCGTGTTTGGAAGGACGCTGGAAGAACACGAGCAGAGGTTGCTCAAGGTGTTGGACCGCTTGAAAAGTGAAGGCCTAAAACTGTCCCTTGACAAGTGTCAGTTTTGCCGCACATCTGTCAACTATGTTGGACATATCATATTCCAGAATGGAGTGGCCACAGACCCATCAAAAATTGAAGCTGTCACCACGTGGCCAAGGCCTGAAACTGTGACTGCTCTGCGTTCTTTCCTAGGATTCTGTGGATATTACAGGAGATTTGTGAAAGACTACTCTAAAGTCAGTTACCCCCTGAATCAGCTCTTATGTGGATATCTTCCCGCAGGCAAGAAAGGGAGAAAGTCCAAGGAAGAGGTGAAAGCCTACCTCAACAACTCAGAACCATTTGGATCAAGGTGGAATGAGAAGTGTGAATTGGCATTCGAGACATTGAAGTAAAGCCTCACAAAAGCTCCTGTGTTGGCTTTTGCTGATCCTCAGTTGCCATACGTTCTACATGTAGATGCTAGCCGCGAAGGGTTAGGTGGAGTACTGTACCAAGATCAAGGTGAGGGTCTGCGTCCTGTGGCATTTGTGAGTCGAAGCCTGACCGCTTCTGAACGCAACTACCCAGCTCACAAGTTAGAGTTTGGGCCGTGGTTGATAAACTACATGATTACCTGTATGGGGTCAAGTTCGAGGTTAGAACAGACAACAACCCATTGACATATGTCCTCACGTCCGCAAAACTGGATGCCACTGGTCATCGTTGGCTGGCTGCGTTGTCTACCTATGACTTTAGTCTCAAGTACAGGCCAGGCAGGCAGAACATAGATGCCGATGCTTTATCTCGCCGCCCTCATCAGCAATATGCAGTGGAACAAGATTGGAGAGACAATCCTGCATTCGGTGTTAGAGCCATGTGCCAGATGTCTAATGTTGTTAGAATAACTCCTGGATCATCTCATAGTAGAGTGATTGATCAGTTGGGAGCGTCTATGCATGCTGTGCCTCAAGCATACTGTAACCTGAGCATGCTGACGTCTAACATGACCAGATTGAGCACTATGGAACTTTCATATTGCAACAAGAAGATCCTTGCTTAGGAGAGATGTGGGTTGCTCTTAATAAACATGATATCACCAGGGTGACCAAGACAAAACATCCACTCATCTCTTTGCTCCTGAGAGAGTGGGAGAAGCTAAAGATGGAAGATGGAGTTATGTACAGGATCACAAATCCGCCAAACAAGACACGTCGTGCTCAGTTACTTCTTCCAGAGAAGTTCAGAACTTTGGTTCTCACGTCGCTGCATGATGACTCCGGTCATTTAGGATTTGACAAGACATATGGACTTGTCAGAGACCGGTTCTACTGGCCACGCATGAAGATGGAAGTAGAGGAGTACTGTAAGTCCTGTGCTCGCTGTGTACAGAGGAAAACACTTCCAAAGATAGTTGCTCCGCTTGGTCATATGCAAAGTGATGGACCTATGGACCTTGTGTGTATGGATTTCCTGTCCATTGAGCCTGACTCCAGTAACACAGCGAATGTTCTTGTCATTACGGATCATTACACAAGATACGCTCAAGCTTTTCCTACGAAGGATCAGAAAGCATCCACGGTCGCCAAGGTATTGTGGGAGAGGTACTTCATCCATTATGGTCTGCCCAAGAGGATGCACAGTGATCAAGGTAGAGATTTTGAAAGTCGACTCATCCATGAGCTACTGAATATGCTTGGAGTGGAGAAGTCAAGGACAACACCATATCATCCTCAGGGAGATCCGCAACCCGAGAGATTCAACCGAACCTTGTTGAACATGCTTGGAACTCTTGATCCTACACGAAAGAACAAATGGAGTCAGTATGTTGCGCATCTAGTGCACTCGTATAACTGTAGTTGGAATGAAGCGACTGGCTATTCGCCATATTTTTTGATGTTTGGACGTGAAGCTAGATTGCCTGTTGATATTTGTTTTGGAGTCTCGAGTGATAGCTCTTCAGAGAGAACTTACCTCAAGTATGTATTTGATATGAAGAAACAGTTACAAGCTACTTACAAACTTGCTGAGAGCACTGCTGGAAAGCAAAACCAAGAAAACAAACAGCGATATGATAAGAAGATCCGCTACACGCAACTTATGCCTGGAGACAGAGTCCTCATACGGAATCTAGGACTGCAAGGAAAACATAAGCTGGCAGATCGCTGGGCCTCTACGCCATATGTGGTGGAATGTCAGATGTCAAACTTACCTGTGTTTCGTTTGAAGCCTGAAATTAGAGATGGACCCATTAAGATTCTTCATCGAAATCACCTGCTACCACTGGGGCAGAAAGTGCGCATAGAACCTGTGGTTAACATAGAACCAACACCTGGTAGAAGGACCCTGCAAAGAAGGAGGAAGAGAAAGGGACATGAAAAGTTTCCTGGAAACTGTACTCCTCGGAATGATGAGAAAGTTGAAGAGGTTGAGAATCCAGAAGATGAGAAGGATTTTGACTCCTGGATTGGATAAGGGAAACACAAATGTATCTCATTTTCAATTATCTAACAAGTTTTGTCTCAGCGATAGGTTGTCGTTAAGAGTTGACACATTTACTTGTCATTACATTTCACTTATGTTTACAAGTCATGAGGACTATTTTGGTGGGGGGAGAGTGTAATACCTTGCTAAAACCAAGTATAGAGTTTATTTGTTATAATTCATTGGTATTAGATTTAAAAGGTGATCGAATAGCTCCTGATTTGTAATGTCATTAATGCATTTCTTTTGAAGCAATGTTTAAAAAAAATGTACAAGTGAATAGGTTGGTTTACTTTTAAGTTTAAGTTTCCCACGTATCTCGTTAAAGTTTTGACCAATGAGGTAACTTGTTAAGTTGTGGCCAATGGGAGAGTGGACTGGTTGCAGGGAAAGAAAAGAGAGGGAAAAGGTTGAAAGAAGGGAGAGGAGAGAAGTTAGTGGTGTTGGTGAAGGAAAAAACGACCAAAGGAAACGATAAAGAGAGAACAAAACCATACCTACAGAGTTTTTTGAAGGGAAATCCTGATTTTATTTCTATAAGAGAGTGTTTATTATTTCGTTAAGAAAAACCTAGTGGAGACTGAAGCTGCCGTCGCATTGTGGAGACATTCGACATCCTAGAGGTTAGCCTAGCATCGTGCAAGACTTGGAGAGAATTGCTTGTGACGATCAACGAGTTCGGGTTTACAACGGATGTCTGTTGCTGCTACCGAGTACTGGCTGCATTGATAGCTGTGTTCGCTGTGGATCTTGTGAGGACACCTGCACGGAACTACTATGTTTTGCTGAGGCATTATCTACAAGTAGTGAGTAACTACAAATGTGGGGTGGACTTCGGGACTTTATGTATGTCGTCATTTTTTTATGAGCTCCAACGCGCGCACAGGGTTTAAGCAAGCTTGCAAATAATTTGGACATGGGTTGTGGAAAATTCATTGGGGTTTATTATTTTTATTTCTTTTGATGTGATACATTGAAAATTTGATTAATATAGATCTTGAACCTTATGTCTGTTGTATTGGTGGAGTAATTTACTGTTTCAGTTTCATTTAATGCATGGGAAAGCATATCCTTATAATAATAAGCAAGTCTATAATCATTCTATCTGAAGTTAATACCCTATTTGTCATTCACCCTAGCAAGTTTACAATAGGGATTCTTATTGGAGATGTCCTTCTCACCTAATATCCCATGCTGTTCAGATATTCAAAATAAGGTAATATTGTGAGAGTCAAATTCGAGCCTGGTGAGAGGGTTACATGTCCATAGGACCACTTTAAGCCGTACACTCCACAGAGCTGGGCTTTACGGAAGAGTGGCCAGACAAAAGCCATTGCTTAAAGAAAAGAATAAGCAAACATCTTTGGTGTTCACCAAAAGTAATGTGGTAGACTCCTCAAACATATGGAAGAAGGTACTCTGGTCAGATGAGACTAAAATTGAGCTTTTTGGCCATCAAGGAAAACGTTATGTCTGGCGCAATCCCAACACCTCTCATCACCCCGAGAACACCATACCCACAATGAAGCATGGTGGTGGTAGCATCATGCTGTTGGGATGTTTCGGCAGGGACTGGGAAACTGGTCAGAATTGAAGGAATGATGGATGGCGCTAAATACAGGGAAATTCTTGAGGGAAACCTGTTTCACTTCTCCAGAGATTTGAGACTGGGACGGAGGTTCACCTTCCAGCAGGACAATGACCCTAAGCACACTGCTAAAGCAACACTTGAGTGGTTTAAGGGGAAACATTTACATGTCTTGGAATGGCCTAGTGAAAGGCCAGACCTCAATCCAATTGAGAATCTGTGGTATGACTTAAAGATTGCTGTACACCAGCGGAACCCATCCAACTTGAAGGAGCTGGAGCAGTTTTGCCTTGAAGAATGTGCAAAAATCCCAGTGGCTAGATGTGCCAAGCTTCTGGACACATATCCCAAAAGACTTGCAGCTGTAAAATGTGGCTCTACAAGTATTGACTTGGGGGGGATGAATAGTTATGCACGCTCAAGTTTTCTTTTTTTTGGTCTTATTTCTTGTTTGTTTCACCCCAAAAAATATTTTGGCAAGTTGGCAAGTTGTGTAAATCAAATTATACAAACCCCCAAAACATTTATTTTAATTCCAGGTTGTAAGGCAACAAAATAGGAAAAATGCCAAAGGGGGTGAATACTTTCGCAAGCCACTGTAGGTTTCCAAAAAACAGGCTGACAGCAAACAATACGAAATAGGGGCTTAAAATCAAAGGTGTCATTGTACGCTGATGATTCATGTTTTCTTTTAAATCCACAACTAGAATCCCTCCACAGCCTCATAGAGGATCTAGATACATTTTCTAACCTCTCTGGATTACAACCAAATTATGACAAATGTACTATATTACGTATTGGATCACTAAAAAATAAAACATTTACATTACCATGTAGTTTACCAATAAAATGGTCTGATGGTGATGTGGATATACTCGGAATACATATCCCAAAGGAAATAAATGATCTCACTTCAATACATTTTAATAGAAAGTTAGCAAAAATAGATAAGATCTTACTACCATGGAAAGGAAAAAACCTGTCAATTTGTGGAAAAATCACCCTGATTAACTCTTTAGTATTATCCCAGTTTACCTATTTGCTTATGGTCTTGCCTACGCCTAGCGAACAGTTTTTTAAATTATATGAGAAAAAAATTATCAATTTTATTTGGAACGGCAAGCCAGACAAAATTAAAAGGGCATATTTATATAATGAATATGAATTCGGAGGACAGAAATTATTAAATATTAAAGCATTAGACCTATCACTAAAAGCTTCAGTCATACAAAAGTTATACTTAAATCCAAACTGGTTCTCAAGCAAATTAGTAAGATTGTCTCACCCAATGATCAAGAAAGGCCTTTTTCCCTTTATTCAGATTACAACAACTCATTTGCAGTTATTTGAAAAGGAAATCATCTCCCAAATATCACTATTTCTAAAACAAGCCATAGAAAGTTGGTTGCAATTTCAATTTAATCCTCCAGAAACGACAGAACAAATAATGCAACAAATATTGTGGTTAAATTCAACTATACTAATTGACAAAACCTTTATTTTTTGACAGAATGTTTAAAAAAGGTATAATCTTCGTAAATGATATCATTGGTAGGACTGGTGGAGTTATGTCGCACATGCAGCTAACAAAAACATATGGAAATGTCTGCTCTACCCAAAATTACAACCAAATAATTGCAGCCTTACCGCAAAAGTGGAAGAGGAAAGTGGAAGGGGGAGAAAGTAAAGAACTTGTCTGTCGGCCTTGCATTAAAGAACATAATTGGTTAAGGAAAACTGTGATAAATAAAAAAGTATATCAGTTTCACTTAAGGACCAAAGGATTGACAGCCGTCCCATATAGATTGCAAAATAGTTGGGAAGAGATCTTTGACGTACCGATCCCATGGCATAGTGTTTATGAACTGACACGCAAAATGACACCGGATTCAAAAATTAGAATCTTTCAATTTAAATTATTATATAAAATTCTTGCTACCAATTGAATGTTATTTATATGGGGGATACAATCTTCCCAGCTCTGCAGATTTTGCTGTGAAGAGACAGAATCATTGGATCATTTGTTTTGGTTCTGTCCATTTGTAGCTTGTTTTTGGACACAGGTCCAGGAATGGCTAAAGGATTGCAATATTTACCTGGAGCTAACCTTGCATATAGCATTACTGGGTGATCTGAAAAGTCATAGTCAATCGATCAATAATATAATAATACTTTTAGCAAAAATGTTCATTTTTAATTCACAATCTGTAGAAGCAATGAGAATAGAAAGGTTCAGAACGTTTGTAAAACATCACAGTACGGTTGAAATATATATGGCAAATAGAAATCCTATATGGATGGTGTTAGGAGATAGATGGGAGGTGTTGAATGTAATTGAAGGATGGGACTAATAACAACTAACAACAAACAATAACAAAGATAGCTAATAATGTAAGCATACTGTGTCCACAATAAGTATATAGGTTGTATGTTGGGGGCTTTTGGGAAAGAGCACAGTTAGAAAGATATGGCATATAGAAGCAAACCGGATGGACATCATGAAAATGATCGGAGAGGTTGAGAGTAGAAGAAGTTCAGGAGCAAAAATAAATAAATAAAAATAAATAAATATATATATATATATATATATATATATATATATATAATATAATTATTGTAAAATTAACTGTGTCCATAAGGTGTAGATAGTAAGTATAGACCGGAAGTAGAGGCCTGGGCATTGTTGTTCACTAATTTACTCCAAGTAGGGAAAGGATGGCGGGGTTGAAAAGTTTGGATTGATTAATCAATACGAAATACTAACTCTGACTGGAAAAACAATACATTTTAGTCGACGCTCTTATCCAGAGCGACTTACAGTTAGTGAGTGCATACATTTTCATACTGCCCCCCCCCCCCCCCGTGGGAAGCAAACCCACAACCCTGGCGTTGCAAGCGCCATGCTCTACCAACTGAGCTACAGGGGACTACACAGGGAGAACACTTCTCGATACCTGTAACTCCATCATGATTTGACACTGATACAGTTGAAGTCGGAAGTTTACATAGACCTTAGCCAAATACATTTAAACTCAGTTTTTCACAATTCTTGACATTTAATCCTAGTAAAAATTCACTGTCTTAGGTCAGTTAGGATCACCACTTTATTTTAAGAATGTGAAATGTCAGAATAATAGTAGAGAGAATGATTTATTTCAGCTTTTATTTCTTTCATCACATTCCCAGTGGGTCAGAAGTTTACATTCACTCAATTAGTATTTGGTAGCAATGCCTTTAAATTGTTTAACTTGGGTTAAACGTTTCAGGTAGCCTTCCACAAGCTTCCCACGATAAGTTGGGTGAATTTTGACCCATTCCTCCTGACAGAGCTAGTCTAACTGAGTCAGGTTTGTAGGCCTCCTTGCTTGCACACGCTTTTTCAGTTCTGCCCACACATTTTCTATAGGCTTGAGGTCAGGGCTTTGTGATGGCCACTCCAATACCTTGACTTTGTTGTCCTTAAGCCATTTTGCTACAACTTTGGAAGTATGCTTGGGGTCATTGTCCATTTGAAGACCCATTTGCGACCAAGCTTTAACTTCCTGACTGATATCTTGAGATGTTGCTTCAATATATCCACATAATTTTCCTTCCTCATGATGCCATCTATTTTGTGAAGTGCACCAGTCCCTCCTGCAGCAAAGCACCCCCACAGCATGATGCTGCCACCCCCGTGCTTCACGGTTAGCCTCTCCGGCTTGCAAGCACCCCCCTTTTTTCCTATTTTTGTTTCATCAGACCAGTGGACATTTCTCCAAAAAGTACGATCCTGGTCCCCATGTGCAGTTGCAAACCGTAGTCTGGCTTTTTTATGGCGGTTTTGGAGCAGTGGCTTCTTCCTTGCTGAGCGGCCTTTCAGGTTATGTCGATATAGGACTCGTTTTACTGTGGATATAGATACTTTTGTACCTGTTTCCTCCAGCATCTTCACAAGGTCCTTTGCTGTTGTTCTGGGATTGATTTGCACTTTTCGCACTAAAGTACGTTAATCTCTAGGAGACAGAACGCGTCTCCTACCTGAGCGGTATGACGGCTGCGTGGTCCCATGGTGTTTATACTTGCGTACTATTGTTTGCACAGATGAATTTGGTACCTTCAGGCATTTGGAAATTGCTCCCAAGGATGAACCAGACTTGTGGAGGTCTACAATTGTTTTTCTGAGGTCTTGGCTGATTTCTTTTGATTTGTCCATGATGTCTAGCAAAGAGGCACTGAGTTTGAAGGTAGGCCTTGAAATACATCCAAAGGTACACCTCCAACTGACTCATATGATGTCAATTAGCCTATTAGAAGCTTCTAAAGCCATTACATCATTTTCTGGAATTTTCCAAGCTGTTTAAAGGCACAGTCAACTTAGTGTATGTAAACTTCTGACCCACTGGAATTATGATACAGTGAATTATAAGTGAAATTATCTGTCTGTAAACAATTACTTGTGTCATGCACAAAGTAGATGTCCTAACTGACTTGCCAAAACTATAGTTTATTTACAAGAAATTTGTGGAGTGGTTGAAAAACGAGTTTTAATGACTCCAACCTAAGTGTATGTAAACTTCAGACTTCAACTGTACGTACTGCTTGACATTAAGGAACTAGCAGGGAACACAAGGAAGTGAGGGCATAAATACACAGGTGAATAAGACAGCCACAGGTGACACCAATAGGCAGATAATTAGTCCCGACTGTGAGTGAGGATGTGCCTATGGTTGTCGGAGGATGACACCTAGTGGGTCGCTCCGGAACTGCGACCCACTCCTGTAACAATTCAAGCTGTTTTTACCATCACTGTAACTGTCGCTTCATTTTCTAAACTAAAACTCATAAAGAACTATAGAAGCATTAGGCTCTCATCCTAATATGTGCTTTTCAACACCAGAGTAAGCTCCACTCATTGCACTGGCACCTTCATAGCCTTGACCACAGCATTTGTTCACCGACATCCGCTTACTTTCAATCAGTAAAATGTTTTATTTTTCAAGACCTGAAGCACTTTTTGAGTCACATTCCTGAAGCCCAAGAAACAAAACACTTAGCTTCCTAGCACATATGGAAATTAAAAAGGTTTATAATTGACTTTTTGGAGGGTTACTGTGGGGGTGTCTTGTATGCCAGTGAGTAGAACCCTTTTGGGTTCCATGTCGAACCCTTTCCACAGAGGGCTCTAAATGGAACCCAAAAAGTGTTCTACCTGGAACCAAAAAGGGTTGTACCTAGAACCAAAAAGGGTTATCCTATGGGGACAGCCGAATAACTATTTTGGAACCCTTTTTTCTAAGAATGTAGGGTTGTTATTTATTTGTAAGTAGACTGTTAGTACGCCGTAGGGGCAGCAGGTAATCTAGCAGTTAAGAGCGTTGGGCCAGTAACCGAAAGGTCGCTGGTTGGATTCCACGAGCCGTCTGCTAAATGCCTAAAATGTAAAATGTAACAAAAAAAAAAGTTATAGTGGTGTTATTTATTTGTAGGTAAACTGGTAGCATCAGTAATTAGAGGGAGCGGGCCAACATCTGTTTTCTTCCTGCACAATTAGCATAATTAATTAACGTTAATCAATCCAAACAAATTATTTTTTAACACCTAGAATAAATCACGGGGCATCTCTCTCTCACCACTAGCCCAGTCTGCTGAGAACAGGCTCATTGATCAACAGCAAATGAGACAACACACCGCAATGAGACGTATTGTATTCCTGCACCCCGATCATTAGTCAGACAAAACAGACGGATGGAGAGATAGAGCGAGAACTCCTCTCCTCCTTTTCCTCTCTTCTCTTCTCCATCTGTCCCTCGCCTAGTCACAAACACAGTTTTAAGTGATAGAACTGCTAAATATGCTAATGGTAAGAGAGGAGAGAAAAGGTGAAAGAATTAATTTTCCCTGTTAAAAATAAACACAATTGAACGTTCACGTGCACACAGCCACATAACCACAAGCACACTCATACCTATAAACATTGGTTCCAATGTATGGTGAGGGGTTTATGAAGAGACAAGGAGAGGCCCGTGGGGATTCCAGCCCCACACAGGTGTGAGAATTGTGCCGGAGTGGATAGCTGCCGTTTAACAGGCTCCTAACCAACTGTGCAATTATTATTTTTTTTACATTGTTTGTAACTAATTTTGTACATAATGTTGCTGCTACCGTCTCTTATGACCGAAAAGAGCTTCTGGACATCAGAACAGCGATTACTCACCTCGAACTGGACAAAGATTGTTTCTTACGACTCAAAGGATATACTGCTTTGTCAAGACAAGGCCCAAATCCCCATCATCAGCATGAAGAAAAGACGGTGTCACACCCTGATCTGTTTCACCTGTCTTTGTGATTGTCTCCACCCCCCTCCAGGTGTCGCCCATCTTCCCCATTATCCCCAGTGTATTTATACCTGTGTTCTCTGTTTGTCTGTTGCCAGTTCATTTTGTTTCTTCAAGCTCCTGCTCCTGTCTTTTTAAGTTCCTGGTTTATAGTTTTCTTGGTTTTTACCATTCTGCCTGCCCTGACCCTGAGCCTGCCTGCCGTTCTGTACTTTGTCACACCACCCTGGATTATTGACCTCTGCCTGTCCTGACCCTGAGACTGCCTGCCATTCTGTACCTTTTGGACTCTGATCTGGATTACTGACCACTGCCTGCCCTTGACCTGTCATTTGCCTGCCCCCTGTTTTTGTAATAAACTTTTGTTACTTCGACACTGTCTGCATCTGGGTCTTCTCCTGAAACGTAATAGACTGAGGAAAAGGGGGTGGCAGGCGGGGTGCCTTGTAAGAATTCGCAGACGAGTAGGTAAACCACCACTTCCCTCCATATTATTGGCCAACATGCAATCATTGGAAAACATACTGGACGATCTACGATTAAGACTATTCTACAAACGGGACATTAAAAACTGTAATATCTTAAGTTTCACCGAGACGTGGGTGAACGACGACACGGCAGTACAGAGCTGCTACATCTGGTAAGACGAGGAGCTGGGGTGTGTCTATTTGTCAATAACAGCTGGTGTGTGATGTCTAAAATTGAATAAGTCTCAAGGTATTGCTCGAATTAGGTAGAATACCTCATGATAAACTGTAGACCACACTATCTACCAAGAGAGTTCTCATCTATATTATTCGTAGCCGTCTATTTACCACCACAAACCGATGCTGGCACGAAGACCTCACTCAACGAGCTGTATAAGGCCACAAGCAAACAAGAAAATGCTAAACCAGAAGCGGCGCGCCTAGTGGCCGGGGAATTTAATGCAGGCAAACTTAAATCAGTTTTACCTCATTTCTACCAGCATGTCAAATGTGCAACCAGAGGGGATTTTTTTTTTTACCACCTTTACTCCACACACAGAGATGCATACACAGCTCTCCCTCGCCCTCCATTCGGCAAATCTGACCATAATTCTATCCTCCTGAATCCTGCTTACAAGAAAAAACTAAAGCAGGAAGTACCAGTGACTCACTCAATACTGAAGTGGTCAGATGATGCGGATGCTACGCTACCGGGCTGTTTTGCTAGCACAGACTGGAATATGTTCCGGGATTCATCCAACGGCATTGAGGAGTATACCACCTCAGTCACCGGCTTCATCAATAAGTGCATCGACGACGTTGGCCCCACAGTGACCGTACGTACATTTCCCAACCAGAAGCCATGGATTACAGGCGACATCCGCACCGAGCTCAAGGCTAGAGCTGCAGCTTTCAAGGAGTGGAACACTAATCCGGACGCTTATAAGAAATCCCGCTATGCCCTCAGACGAACCATCAAACAGGCAATGCGGCAATACAGCACTAAGATTGAATCCTACTACACCGGCTCTGACGCTCGTCGGATGTGGCAGGGCTTGATAAATATTATGGAGTACAAAGGGAAACCCAGCCGTGAGCTGCCCAGTGACGCGAGCCTACCAGATGAGCTAAATGCGTTTTATGCTAGCTTTAGAGGCAAGCAACACTGAAGCATGCATGAGAGCACCAGCTGTTCCGGACGACTGTGTGATCACACTCTCCATAGCCGATGTGAGCAAGACCTTTAAACAGGTCAACATTCACAAAGCCGTGGGGCCAGATGGATTACCAGGACGTGTACTCAAAGCATGCGCAACCACCTGGCAAGTGTCTTCACTGACATTTTCAACCTCTCACTGACCTAGTCTGTAATGCCTACATGTTACAAGCAGACCACCATAGTCCCTGTGCCCAAGAAAGCGAAGGTAACCTACCTAAATTATTACTGTCCAGTAGCCCTCACGTCGGTAGCCATGAAGTGCTTTGAAAGGCTGGTCATAGCTCACATCAACACCATCATCCTGGAAACCCTAGACCCACTCCAATTCGCATACCGCCCCAACAGATCCACAGATGACACAATCTCAATCGCACTCCACACTGCCCTTTCCCACCTGGACAAAAGGAACACCTATGTGAGAATGCTGTTCATTGACTACAGCTCAGCGTTCAACACCATAGTGCCCACAAAGCTCATCACTAAGCTAAGGACCCTGGGACTAAACACCTCCCTCTGCAACTGGATCCTGGACTACCTGACGGGCCTCCCCCAGGTGGTAATGGTAGGCAACAACACATCTGCCATGCTGATCCTCAACACTGGGGCCCCTCAGGGTGCGTGCTTAGTCCCCTGCTGTACTCCCTATTCACCCACAACTGCGTGGCCAAGCACGACTCCAACACCATCATTAAGTTTGCTGACGACACAACAGTGGTAGGCGTGATCACCGACAACGATGAGACAGCCTATAGGGAGGAGGTCAGATACCTGGCAGTGTGGTGCCAGGACAAGAACCTCTCCCTCAATGTGAGCAAGACAAAGGAGCTGATTGTAGACTATAGGAAAAGCAGGGCCGAACAGTCCCCCATTAACATCGACGGGGCTGAAGTGGAGCGGGTCGAGAGTTTCAAGTTCCAAGTATCCACATCATGAACTATCATGGTCCAAACACATCAAGACTGTTGTGAAGAGGGCACGACAACACCTTTTCCCCCTCAGGAGACTGAAAAGATCTGGCATGGGTCCCCAGATCCTCAAAAAGTTCTACAGCTGCACCATCGAGAGCATCTCGACCGGTTGCATCACCGCCTGGTATGGCAACTGCTCGGCATCTGACCGTAAGGTGCTACAGAACAATTAATCAAATGGCCACCCGGACTATTTACATTGCCCCCCCCCCCCCCTTGTTTTTACAATGCTGCTATTCACTGTTTATTATCTATGTATAGTCACTTTACAAATTACCTCGACTAACTTGTACCCCGCACATTGACTCGGTACCGGTACCCCCTGTATATAGCCTCGTTATTGTTATGTAATTTTATTTTGTTACTTTTTGATTTGATTAGATTTTTTTACTTTAGTTTATTTAGTAAATATTTTCTTAACTGTATTTCTTTAACTGCATTGTTGGTTAAGGGCTTGTAAGTAAGCATTTCACGGTAAGGTTCACCTGTTGTATTCGGCGTATGTGACAAATAAAATTTGATTTGAATTTGATTTTATATTGCTGTCAGCCTTCTGCTAGTCCGATGGGTTAATCACAGAGGCAAGGGGAAAGGTGCTATCTGCTCCACACACTGCCACTTTTATTGATTCTTTTTACACCCCGAACGCCGCAATGACACTCCTTTAACTCTTAAATTGGCCCAAAATAGATCTTTCCATTTTACGCTGCAGAGACAGGGAAAACATTAGAGCAGAACAGAAGAGATATAAATGTATTAAAAAAACTGATGAACAAACATTGCGGAAGATTTATTTTTAATAAATCGGAGGATAATTAATACTTTTTGGTTGGAGGTATAAGGAACAATTTATTGAGTGGGAAGCATTATTTTGCGTTTGTTATCAAGCTACAGTAAAACAGATTTTTGTCCTATTGCTTTTTATGGATAAAACGGGAGAGGAACTTCTGATGATTTAGATGGAATGCATTAATGAGAGGCAGCCATTGTGAACCATACATCTAAACCTAAAGGAAGACCTCTGACGTGTTGTCCCTGCCTCACCACCCCGGCGGGGACACACTCCTTTTTAATGTTATGGGGCTTCCAGTAGCTTTTAGTCATCCATGCGGTAAATAAGTGTGATTAGGTCTGTTTAGCGATTTCCTGCCTCTGTAGCAGAGCCACTCCTTCACACAGGTACCTCTGTGACCTCCAGTGACTCCCTGAGACAGAGGCTTGTATCACTACTCTGTACACCAGCTCTCTCATTTCAAAGACAATACTCTCACATAAAAATAACCTATAGTTTAGATAGAATGGAGAATAGATACACATTGTTTTGATGCTGCCATAGTTTATTTGTAGCAACATTTTGACCAAAGTGGATTTCAGAAAGGATAATTTGGTTGTACAGTGGAGTAGACATCCTTCTAAATCACTAATAATCCAGACATAACCCACAGAAAGAGAGCAAGAGAGTGGCACAACATTTAGGACTGGTTTCCCGAACCCAGATGAATAAGTTTACTCCTGGACTAAACTAAGCATGCTCAATGGAGAATCTCATTACATTTACATTTACGTCATTTAGCAGACACTCTTATCCAGAGCGACTTACAAATTGGTGCATTCACCTTATAGCCAGTGGGATAACCACTTTACAATTTCTTTTTTTTCTTTTTTTATGTGGTGTGGGGTGGGGTAAGGGGGGGTAGAAGGATTACTTTATCCTATCCCAGGTATTCCTTAAAGAGGTGGGGTTTCAAGTGTCTCCGGAAGGTGGTGAGTGACTCCGCTGTCCTGGCGTCATGAGGGAGCTTGTTCCACCATTGGGGTGCCAGAGCAGCGAACAGTTTTGACTGGGCTGAACGGGAGCTGTGCTTCCGCATGAGGTAGGGGGGCCAGCAGGCCAGAGGTGGATGAACGCAATGCCCTCGTTTGGGTGTAGGGACTGATCAGAGCCCTGCCATTCCCCTCACAGCTCCGTAGGCAAGCACCATGGTCTTGTAGCAGATGCGAGCTTCAACTGGAAGCCAGTGGAGTGTGCGGAGGAGCGGGGTGACGTGAGAGAACTTGGGAAGGTTGAACACCAGACGGGCTGCGTAATTCTGGATGAGTTGTAGGGGTTTAATGGCACAGGCAGGGAGCCCAGCCAACAGCGAGTTGCAGTAATCCAGACAGGAGATGACAAGTGCCTGGATTAGGACCTGTGCCGCTTTCTGTGTAAGGCCTAGAACTGAGCCCTGAGGGAAACCAGTGGTGAGAGCACGTGGTGCGGAGACAGCTTCTCGCCACGCCACTTGGTAGGAGCGACCGGTCAGGTAGGACGCAATCCAAGAGTGAGCCGCGCCGGAGATGCCCAGCTCGGAGAGGGTGGAGAGGAGGATCTGATGGTTCACAGTATCAAAGGCAGAAGACAGGTCTAGAAGGACAAGGGCAGAGGAGAGAGAGTTAGCTTTAGCAGTGTGTAGAGCCTCCGTGACACAGAGAAGAGCAGTCTCAGTTGAATGACCAGTCTTGAAACCTGACTGGTTTGGATCAAGAAGGTCACGGCACGCTCAAGAGTTTTGGAGAGAAAAGAAAGAAGGGATACTGGTCTGTAGTTGTTGACATCAGAGGGATCGTGTGTTGGTTTTTTGAGGAGGGGTGCAACTCTCGCTCTCTTGAAGACGGAAGGGACATAGCCAGCGGTCAAGGATGAGTTGATGAGCGAGGTGAGGTAAGGGAGAAGGTCACCGGAGATGGTCTGGAGAAGAGAGGAGGGGTTAGGGTCAAGCGGGCAGGTTGTTGGGCGGCCGGCCGTCACAAGTCGCAAGATTTTATCTGGAGAGAGAGGGGAGAAAGAAGTCAAAGCATAGGGTAGGGCAGTGTGAGCAGGACCAGCAGTGTCATTTGACTTAACAAACAAGGATCGGATGTCGTCAACCTTCTTTTCAAAATGGTTGACGAAGTCATCCACAGAGAGGGAGGAGGGGGGGAGGGGGAGGCGGATTCAGCAGGGAGGAGAAGGTGGCAAAGAGCTTCCTAGGGTTAGGGAGATGCTTGGAATTTAGAGTAGTAGAAAGTGGCTTTAGCAGCAGAAACAGAGGAAGAAAATGTAGAGAGGAGGGAGTGAAAAGATACCAGGTCTGCAGGGAGTCTAGTTTTCCTCCATTTCCGCTCGGCTGCCCGGAGCCCTGTTTTGTGAGCTCGCAATGAGTCATCAAGCCACGGAGCTGGAGGGGAGGACTGAGCCGGCCGGGAGGATAGGGGACATAGAGAGTCAAAGGATGCAGAAAGGGAGGAGAGGAGGGTTGAGGAGGCAGAATCAGGAAATTGGAGGGAGAAGGATTGAGCAGGGGGAAGAGATGATAGGATGGAAGAGGAGAGAGTAGCGGGAGAGAGAGAGCAAAGGTTGCGATGGCGCATTACCATCTGAGTAGGGGCAGAGTGAGTAGTGTTGGAGGAGAGCGAGAGAGAAAAGGATACAAAGTAGTGGTCGGAGACATGGAGGGGAGTTGCAGTGAGATTAATAGAAGAACAGCATCTAGTAAAGATGAGGTCAAGTGAGTAGGGGGGGACGGTGAGAGGGTGAGGTCAAAAGAGGAGAGGAGTGGAAAGAAGGAGGCAGAGAGAAATGAGTCAAAGATAGATGTAGGGAGGTTGAAGTCCCCCAGAACTGTGAGGGGTGAGCCATCCTCAGGAAAGGAACTTATCAAGGCGTCAAACTCATTGATGAACTCTCCAAGGGAACCTGGAGGGCGATAAATGACAAGGATTTTAAGCTTAAATGGGCTAGTGACTGTGACAGCATGGAATTCAAATGAGGAGATAGACAGATGGGTCAGGGGAAAAATAGAGAATGTCCACTTGGGAGAGATGAGGATTCCTGTGCCACCACCCCGCTGACCAGATGCTCTCGGGGTATGCGAGAACACATGGTCAGACGAGGAGAGAGCAGTAGGAGTAGCAGTGTTTTCAATGGTAATTCATGTTTCCGTCAGCGCCAAGAAGTCGAGGGACTGGAGGGTAGCATAGGCTGAGATGAACTCTGCCTTGTTGGCAGCAGAACGGCAGTTCCAGAGGCTGCCTGAGACCTGGAACTCCACGTGGGTGGTGCGTACAGGGACCACCAGGTTAGAGAGGCAGCAGACACGCGGTGTGAGGCGTTTGTATAGCCTGTGCGGAGAGGAGAGAGAGTTAGGCATAGTTGACAGGCTACAGAAAATGGCTACAATAATGCAAAGGAGATCGGAATGAAATGAACTAAACATCTGGGAAAGGAGAGAGCGGGGCCTCCCTCACCACAACACCCAAACATAACTCTCCCAACTTCCACCTCAGAAACTATAATTGTTGTAAACTACAGCGGTTCAATGTTTTCTAGGAATATAGTTTATTCAGCTAGCTAACTTGGTACAGTATTCTGCCGTGAAAATCGTCCAGGGCACCTAGTCATAAGACGCCACAGCCAGCTAGCATGCCGGACTCCAACAACACGGTTTAGCACCAATACTCGGCCACAACAAACCACCAGTGTGTCAACACGCCAAGCAGATCATTCATGTCCGTGTCTAACGTTGTGGGTTAGTGCCGACAGCTTGAGCGAGTCAGTTGTCAACTTATTCAGCCAGTTAGTTAACTAGAATAGTTAGCATACTAGCTAGCCATTGCTTTCAGACAAAGAAGAAACCCCTCCTTTCACGGCACGAACACACAGACAGAGCCAAGCTGACGTTAACTAGTCACCCATGTCCCGAATTCCATTGAACGACTCTGGCTACCAATATGTAAAAACAAAACACAAATGTAGGTTATAACTTACCCCTAGCAGCTACTGTTAGCTAGCCAAGTGCAAAGCTAGCCACTGAATTGACTCAGCCAGTTCGCGTCTGTTCGCTGGGTCGTTCCAGCTATTGTTTACTAGTAGCTATCCAGGTAGCAACAAGCTAGCTAAATTTCAAGCACAGTAGCCACTTACTACCTAACGTTAATGCTTCAGACAATGAGGTTAGAAAACAGCTGAATGGTAGGCATTATTGTATGTAATTATTGTAGGCAGCCAGCTGGCGTAATTACAGGCACTC
This sequence comes from Coregonus lavaretus, assembly GCF_964263955.1. NCBI lineage: Eukaryota > Metazoa > Chordata > Actinopteri > Salmoniformes > Salmonidae > Coregonus > Coregonus lavaretus. Next base: position 40,970 of record NW_028158299.1, read on the forward strand.
TCAGGCGTGAAACACTATCCACCATTGCTAATAGTTGCCAGTAGCTACCTGCCAGCTAGTCCAGGTAGTGGGTTAGCTAGCTAGTTTCGTGCTTCACTGGGCTCAGACGAATACAATACTAACCTACAATAATTACATACAACAACCCACGATAACTACCTACAATACCTAACTACAATCTAAATACATAGTTTAAGCTTTACTCGACAAAGCCCAAACTATGTATAAAGCCAAGCTTACCTCCCACCAGAGAGAGACACAACCTCACCCGACGACCTCCTTATGTCATGATATCCATTCATGGGAGGAATTGCCCATTACTTCTGACCAGGGGTCCCCCAGACCTAGACTCATTTCTAAAGGCCAAACAATACTGCCACACAGGCCTAATGTGGAGAAACCCAACGCTCTCTAAAGCAAAACGGACGGTAAATAATAACAAACTGTTTGGCCAGGGCAGCGGCCAGAAACCCCTTCAGCATTGAAAAGAAGCAGGAAATAAACCCCTAACAGAAACAGAGGGCTGTGCAGTGTGACTGTGTGTGCCAGGTTTATTTATCTTGATTTGATAGTTAGATTGGATCTGGTAATGGTGTTTTAGCTGTGTTTGTTAGTTAGGCCTGCTTGGTGTGATTGAGGTTGAGAAAGCTAATCTATCAGGGGTAATAGACTCACTAGAGGCCAGTGCAGGGAGAAGGGAGGATGGAGAGAGAGAGAGAGAGAGAGAGAGAGAGAGAGGGAGAGAAGGAGGGGGGAGCAGGGAGAGAAGAGAGGGACAGACTTAACAACAAATTCTCAAGAAAGAGAAGGAGCAAGCACACACACACACTGGGGCAAAAACGAGTCACATACATGAATGTAAGGATACACACACCTAAACACACTTGGCTGTAGAAACACACACACACACAGAAATGGGATCAGGGGCCTGGGTGCCTCACGGCTGAACCACAACCACAGAGGCCCAGAGAGTGCAAGGGTCAAGGTCTTTACAAGGAACCAAACCCCTGCTTTGAAATAGAAACACTCTCTCTCACACACACACACACACACACACACACACACACACACACACACACACACACACACACACACACACACTCTCTCTCTCTCTCTCTCTCTCTCTCTCTCTCTCTCTCTCTCTCTCTATCTATCTCTCTCTCTCTCTCTCTCTCTCCTTAAAATATGAATTGCAGTGCTGACTGGGGATTGCCCAGATTAGCTTCAATTCCCAGCAATTCCAGGCTGTTTCAGGAAATAAACCGCTAATACTGCTAATACTGTATGTAAGTGTGTGTATGCAAGCTTGTTTGTGTGTGTGTGTGTGTGTGTGTGTTTGTGTCCCTGTGCGTG